>NC_134687.1:238470463-238773463 GCF_050947455.1 Rhinoderma darwinii | reverse complement strand
CTTTTTATCAATTTAAAAAAGTACCTTTTTTTTTCTCTTTTGTGATTTTTGCGGCAGAACCGCAGCATTTCCGCAACAGAGGAGCAGCGATTCCACAGAATACATTGACACGCTGCGGCTTAAAAAGCCAAACGGCAGGTCCATTATTTTTGCAGCGTGTGGATGAGATTTGTTCATATCTGACCCCCTCTGCTGCGACTGTGATACGCTGCGGATTATCCACAATAAAATGTGCTGCATAAAATCCGCAGTGTTCATGCCTAGTGTGTTCCTACCCTAAGGCCGGATTTACACGAGCATGTGCTTTTTGCAGGCGCAAAAAACGTGGCGTTTTGCGCATGCAAAAGGTCCATAACAGCTCCGTGTGGCAGCAGCGTATGATGCGCGGTTGCGTGATTTTCGCGCAGCCGCCATCATTATGACACTCTGTTTGTATGTTTGTAGCACGCGGTGCTTTTCTGTTTTCATTCATAGTTCACACTGCTGTGGAAGTGCTGGGCGGGATTTTCACGCACCCATTGACTTCAATGGGTGCGTGATGCGCCAACAATGCACAAATATCGGACATGTCGTGAGTTTTACGCAGCGGACACACGGACACACGCTGCGTGAAAATCACTGACAGTCAGCACGGCCCCATAGAGTAACATAGGTCCGTGCGAGGCGCGTGAAAATCACGCACGTTGCACGGATGTATTACACGTTCGTCTGAATAAGCCCTAACAATAAGGCCCAGTTCACAGAGTTTTTGGGCCTTGATATTGACTCGGACGCTGCGTCAGAATCAGCACCAAAAAACTTCCAAAACCGCCTCCCATTGATTTAATCTGAAATCAATGGGAGCCAGTCGCGGAAAAAAGAAAAAGCAGCACGTCCTTTCTTGCCGCGGTTCCGCCTCTGACCTCCCATCTAAATCAATGGGAGGCAGAAAATGCATTTTTCGCTGCGTTTTTTGTCTGCTGTCCTCAATCGCCGCGGGCAAAAAACGCAGCAAAAAAACGCGGCAAGATAGTGTGGGCAGGTCAAAATCTGCCTCAAAATTCTTTAAGGAATTTTGAGGCAGATTTTTTTTTGCCTGCAAAATACTGTGTGAACAGGGCCATACATAAACAACACTTTGAGATAATTTACTCACCGTGTCAGAAGAGCTGCTCCCACTCAAGTCCTCTTCCGGTGATGTCTTCCAGGCGAGGTCTTCGGTCCAGACGTCCAGTCCTTCACCTCCAGCCAGGCTCCAGGTAAGTTTTGTCCATGTGTGTCCGCGGCTGCGCGCGCTTCGTTCGCGGGTGCGCGCGCGGCCGATCGCGGGTGCGCGCGGCCGTTCGCGGGTGCGCGCGCGGCCGATCGCGGGTGCGCGCGGGCGGTCTCCAGTGCGGGCGTTCGTGGTTGCGCGCTCGCGAGTGCGCACGCGCGGGAGTTTCCTTGTGCGCGCGATCGGGTGCGCGCGCGCGGGCGGACTGTTTGACGGCCCCCCATGACGAGGGGAGGGGGCCCGCAGCAGCAGCAGCTCACGACATTCTTTTGGTGAAAAAAACGGGCCCCATTACAGGGGCCCGTTTTTTCCTACCAAAAGAATGTTGCGGCAGTTGCCGGGCCCCCCTTTCAGTTAGGTTGGGCCGGGCCCCTCACACCACTACCCCTAATACCCCCCTGATGGCGGCCCTGCAGAGGGGTATACAGGAGCTTCCTCCTTCTGCTGGTATCAGTGATTTCAGGACCTTTGAGAACATCATGTGACTATCACGCGATTAAGGGTCCTGAACCAATCACTGCAGCTTCAAGACTCTGGACACAGGAGAGAAGAAATCCTGAGAAAGGTAAGTGTTAAATGAAGTGTGTGTATGTGTTGTAGCAATGCATCTACTAAGGGGCAGGATTTGGGCCCAGAATTATATATGTAAAAGTTCTGGGTTGCTGCAGTTGAATAGAATAGTAAAGTTCCACTCTGTCTTCAGGTCAGGACAGTCCAGGGTTTGGACTGCCTTAGGAGTCACATAAGCTGCCAGCTGTTAAGGCTCCTTTTAAGAAAGGTGAGATCTATTCACACAACGCTCCATCTGAGGAAGACCGGTATTGCTAACCTATGGGAGTCAGAAGTTCTGGTAAGAACATTTGTTTGTTGGCAATCCTGTGAGCTAACTTACCCCAAGGTGTGTGTGTGTGTGTGTGTGTGTACTATAGGGGTCGCAATTGCGACCAGACCCCCGAAGCCAGGGGGGCCCGCGGCTCCACGTCAATGAAAAGTTGCTATAGTAACTGGAGCCTATGTAATAAACTACTCGGGCCCCCATTACTATAGTAACTGAAAGTACTTACCCCCTCTTTACGTAGCGCAGCGGAGATCATGACGTCACAGTGCTGTGCACAGCACACTATGTCACAGCGCTGTGCGCACAACATCCCGAACCTGGATGGAGTCAGGACCTCCACTGCGGTCGAAGAGGAGGGTAAGTTTAATCTGCTGGATCTAATTGGTCGACTCCTGGGACCCTGGCCAATCAACTGTTTTGAAGGGGGTGCCACGCTCGTACGACGTGACAGTGTGAGCAAGTAAGTGGAATGAAGGGGATGCAGCGCTTGTACGAGTGCTGCACTCCCTTCAAAACAGCTGATTGGCGGGGGTCCTGGGATTTAGACCCTGACCCATCAGATATTAATGGCTTACCCTGATGATAGACAATCAATGTTTAGGGACTGGACAACCCCTTTTACGTCTACCATGTGGTAGGCTTAGGTACAGGGCCCCAGCAGACAGTAATCTTATATTGTATAAGATTACTGTCTGCTGGACCCTGTATCTAAGCCTACCTTAGGCTTAGAATGTCCAACAAACTGTATCACACATGCACTTGGGCCCTTTATCTAAGCCTACCATATGTTAGGTTGTGTTCACATCAGCATTGCCCTTCCATTGAGGGGTTCCGTCAACGAAACGTAACCCCTAAACGAAACGGCAAACTAAAACTTCCGTTTCCCTCACCATTGATCTCCATGGTGATGGAAACGCTGCTAAAGGTTTCAGTTTGTCACCGTTGACAGGGTTCTGTTCTTGACGCAACCAATAGTGCAGTCGACTGCGGTATTCCGTCAAAACAATAGAACGCTGTCAACGGTGATAAACGGAAACCTTTAACAACGTTTCCATCATGGAGATCAATGATGAGGGAAACGGAAGCTAAGCTTTCAGTTAGCCTTTCCGTTGAGGGGTAAGCCGACTGAAGCCTCCGAGGGAAGAGCAGCGGTGATTTGAACATGCCCTTACTAAAGTTTTTTTGTTTTTTTTGTGTTATCAATAAAATGGGTTAACGAGGGTTGTGTGGGGTTATTTTTTATTTGAAGAGACTAATCCTATCCATAGCTTTATGGTCGTAGTGCTATAGCTATGGACAGGGAAGAGCCGGGTATGATCCAGTACCCAACCATCTGTAGTGATGGGCGGCTAATGGGGCGGCCACGGGCTGGTACTATTAGGCAGGGAAAGCCTGAAAACCATGGCCTATCCCATCCTGGTGAACCTAACCTGCTGCTGCTATATTGTACATGGCTGGTTATGAAGAATAGGGGGGACCCCATGTCTATTTTAAAATAATAAAAAAAAAACCAGATACAACATAGCAGCAGGCTAGCATTATCAGGGTGGGAAGGGCAACAGTTTTTGGGCTTTCTTAGCCGAATACCAGCCTGCTGCTACAGATGGTTAGGTACTGTATCGTACCCGGCTCTTCCCGTTACACCTGGTGGCGGTGGGTACTGCGCTAATAATGGGGGGGTTAGTGTTAGCCTCGGCACCTGCTAAAACTAAACCCCACCTTAGTAATGGACGCTGTCAATCAGCCAGCAGCTAATTATAAGGAGGTAGTAATAAAGTAAAAATAAATATTTTATTGAAATCAAAAATCCCCACACAACCCTCGTAAACAATTTTATTGAGAATAAAACAAACGCCGTCATCTAAGCAGTTCTCGAATCCAAAGTAGTCTAACAACTGAACCTGTAAAAAAAACACAAAAAAATAATTAGTAACACCTAAAAAAGCAAAGCTATTATTACACTTGCGTTTCCTGGGTCCAGCGCTGGAGGCACAATGTCAGCGAGCTACACTGTTTCCCTAACTTCAGGAGTTATAGGGCAGCATCAACTCTAAATACGGCCCAGCTTTCGCCAACACTCTCCCAGCTAACGGTTTGACTCTGCCTACTTGTGCTGGCACCACCCACAACATGGGGCCACGTTTGATGCAATCAAACACCGGGGAATCCCTCTGCAGTCAGCCCTTGGGACCTACAAAGGACCCCAGGGCTGTCTGTTCCGTTTGCCTACTGTTCGGGCACACTATGTGCTGCCCGATCAGCAGCCTGTGTCATAGTGACACAGTGTAATGTATTAGCATACAGGAGTATGCTAATACATTACAAGTAAAAAATAGTTATAAATAGTTATCCCTTGATGGGATTAACCCGTTAGTGACCGACAATACGTCTTTTCACGTCAGTCATTAACGGGCTTTATTCTGATGCAGAAGCCTTTTTACGGCACTGCATCAGGACAAATAAACAGAGCAGGGAGCTGTCAAATCTCTCAGCTCCCAGAGGTAGCTGAGGGCTGGGGGCGTCCCTGCTCGAACGTGTGAGATGGATATTAGTATCGATCTCACCCATTTAACCCTTCAGATGCGGTGCTGAATAGCGTGCATCGCATCGGAGTGGTTTTGGAGAGAGGGAGGGAGCTCCCTCTCTCTCCCACCGACACCCGTCGATAAGATCGCCGAGTGTCTGTCTCCGGCGGCAGCCAGGGGCCTAATAAAGGCCCCCAGGTCTGCCTGTAGCGAATGCCTGCCGGAGGCATGACCTAGCAGATGCCTGTCCGTTTTAAACGGACAGGCAGTAATACACTGCAATACAGAAGTATTGCAGTGTATTATAATAGCGATCGGAGAATCGCATATTAAAGTCCCTTAGTGGGACTAGTAAAAAAGTAAATAAAGTTTAATAAAGTTAATAAAAAAAAAATGTGAAAAAAAAACTGAAAAACCCACTTTCTCCCCTTACAAAATGCTTTACTATTAAAAAAACAAAAAAAAGTTACGCATATTTGGTATTGCCGCATCCGTAACGACCCTGACTATAAATCTATTACATTATTTAAACCGCACGGTGAATGCCGTAAAAAAATAAAATAGAAAACTATGGAAAAATTGCTGTTTTCTGTGAATCCTGACTTTAAAAAAATTTGTTAAGTGATCAAAAAGTCGCATCTACTGCAAAATGGTACCAATAAAAACTATAAGTCTTCCCGCAAAAAAAAATGTCCTCATACAACTGCATCGGCGGAACAATAAAAAAGTTATGGCTCAAATATGGAGACACATATTTGACTGTGTAAAAATAGTAAAACATACAAAAACTATACAAATTTGGTATCGTTGTAAAGGTTACAACCCGCTGAATAAAGTTATTGTGTTATTTATACCACACGGTAAACGACGTAGATTTAAGACGCGAAAAAGAGTGGGCGAAATTTCAGGTTTTTTCTGTCCCCCAAAAAAAGTTAATAAAAGTTAATCAAAAAATATGTACCACAAAATTAGAGATGAGCGAACTTATGAAAAGTTCGGTTCGGCTAGTCCGCCGAATTTCACGAAAAAGTTCGATTCGGACCGAACCTGTAATTTCCGTGCGCCGCGCATGGTACTGTCCAGGGTGCTGATAGCGTTAATGGGCTACACTAACTCTTTCAGCAACTTTGACAGTACATGCTCGGCGCGCGGAAAATAAAATTTTAATGTAATAAAAAAAAAATAATAAATACGTTCATACTTACATTCCTCCTGTCCGGCCTCCAGCGATGACGTTTCATCCATGTCGCCGCTGCAGCCAATCACAGGCTGTAGTGGCGGTCACGCACGTCAGGATGACGTCAGAAGACCGGCCTCCAGGGATGACGCTTCATCCCACGTGACCGCCTCTGCAGCCAATCACAGGCTGCAGCGGCCTCTGCAGCCAATCACACGCTCCTCTCCTGAAATACTCTGTGCTGCTGTGAACTCTGCTCTTACCATTACGTAGCTCTCAGTCTGTTACCTCTCCTCCACTCCTGTCCTCAATAACACCTTCACATGATTTGCAAGTCACCACCCTGCTCAAGATCCGCACGCTCATCTCCTGAAATACTCTGTGCTGCTGTGAACTCTGCTCTTACCATTACGTGGTGACTTGCCAATCATGTGAAGGTGTTATTGAGGACAGGAGTGGAGGAGAGGTAACAGACTGAGAGCTACGTAATGGTAAGAGCAGCGTTCACAGCAGCACTGAATCTGCACGCTCATCTCCTGAAATACTCTGTGCTGCCTTAAACTCTGTGGACAGGTCAGGATCCTGGTTTTTTTAAATGCTGCACTGTAGCGCAGCCTTATATAGTGTATCGAGCGGGTTCTCTAGCAGCATTTAAAAGAAACAGGATCCTGACCTGTCCACAGAGTTTAAGGCAGCACAGAGTATTTCAGGAGATGAGCACGGGCAGCCGGTCGTTTTTCCGAGCCGTGCTCCCATTATAAAGTATAGGAGCACGGCCCGTAAAATAAAAAAATAGAACATGTTCTATCTTTTTAGCGGCACGGGCACCTTCCCGTGAGAAAACGGGAAGGTACCCGTGGCTAACAGAAGTCTATGGGCCCGCTATTTCGGGTCGTAATTACGACCCGTAATAACGGGTGTTTTTACGGTCGTGTGCATGAGGCCCCGTAATGACGGGTGGCTACATGTGTGCACCCGTCATTAAGGCAGCGTTGCTAGGCGACGTCAGTAAATAGTCACTGTCCAGGGTGCTGAAAGAGTTAACTGATCGCCAGTAACTGTTTCAGCACCCTGGACAGTGAATTCCGATCATAATATAGAGTAAGCTGTAAAAAAAAAAAGATGTTCATACTTACCGAGAACTTTCTGCTTCCTCCAGTCCGGTCTCCCGGCCGTTGCCTTGGTGACGCGTCCCTCTCGACATCCGGCCCGACATTCCTGGATGACTATACAGCCCATGTGACCGCTGCAGCCAATCACAGGCTGCCGCGGCCTCTGCAGCCAATCACAGGCTGCAGAGGCCTCTGCAGCCAATCACAGGCTGCCGCATCAGAAAAGAAGGTCGGACTGGAGGAAGAAGAGGGACTCGTCACCAAGACAACGACCGGGTACGTATGAAATGCTTTTTATTTTATTTTTAATCAGCAGCCTCTTTTCTCTATCAGTGATTGATAGAGACAAGTGGCTGCCGATTTGTATAATATTTTTGACCGGGTTCGGTCAAGACGGGTCCGGCCGAACCCGGTGAAGTTCGGATTAGCTGCGAACCGAACTTTTCCCGATGTTCGGACCGAAACCGGGTTAGGTTGTCCCGGTTCGCTCATCTCTACTAAAAATGGTGCTATTAAAAAATACAACTTGTCCCGCAAAAAAAAAGACCTTATACAGCTATGTCGACGCAAAAATAAAAAAAGTTAGAGCTCTTGGAATGCGACTATGTAAAAATGTAAAAAATGGCTTGGTCATTAAGGTTTAAAATAGGCTGGTCACTAAGGGGTTAAGAGCCAGGCACAATTGCACTAGGGAACCTTCCTGTAAAAAATTCATTATTTGGTGCAACTGACATACGAAATTCTTTCCCAATATTGGTATGTTTTGAATCTGCTTTGAGAAGTTTTAACTGAAAGACCTAGTGCCACATACCAACGCGGAAATGAGAAATTACTCTTTGCTAAAATATCTTTTATAATCGTATAAATCTACCATTATAAACTAGCTCTCAAATCTAATAATTGGGTCTCACTACTGGGGTACTTGTCTTTGTAAATACGTACCCACGTTAAAAGAATTGACAAATCCAGTTGCCTAAAATTATACGTAGGGAAACCTATCCAAGAATTTCAATAAAGATCTATCGAATATCCATATCTAGACACGTGAGATCCTACAACAAGGAGGAACCCTATAACATAAGTTTTGAAGTCTTTGCAAATCCGCTTTAGGACCACACAAGGATGATTCAATCCTTCAAAGCTAGATGGATACGTCAGTTGAAATGTTGAAGTCCCTTTGGACTCCATAAGGAACTTGCATACACTGCCTTCCTAAAACTTTAGCCTGTGTCGATATATAATTATAATATTTTATCTGTTCAGTGCTAAAATATTTCATAACCTAGTAAATTGCACACAATAGCTGAATGAGAGCAGCATTCTGATGTCTGGAATGTATATAACGCAGGGGCGTAACTAGGAAAGACTGGGCCCCATAGCAAACTTTTGACTGGGGCCCCCCCTCCCCTGGGTGTCACACACCCCCCCTTGTAGATAGTGCCTTTTTTACAGCCCCCCTGTAGATAACGCCATACAGCCCCCCCTGTAGAGAACGCCATACAGCCCCCCCTGTAGAGAACGCCATACAGCCCCCCCTGTAGAGAACGCCATACAGTCCCCCCTGTAGGGAACGCCATACAGCCACCCCCCCTGTAGGGAACGCCATACAGCGTTCCCCCCCCTGTAGGGAACGCCATACAGCGTCCCCCCTCCCAAAAAAATGCGACCTACAGTGTGTCCTACAAAATACATGTATCCCCTCTCCACAGGATCTCCACAGGATAGGGGATACATGAGTGATCGCTTACAGCGATAGGGAGAACGGGGGACTGAAAGTCCCCTGAACTTCTCCATGACTAACCTCTGACTTCCGGCGTCTGCGCAGCTCAATAAAAATGAAAGGAGCGCTGGTCACGCATGCGCACAAGCACGACCGGCGCTCCATTCATTTCTCCGGAGCTGCCGACACAGACCCCGGAAGTCCGAGGTTTGTGATGGAGAACTTCAGGGGACTTTCAGTCCCCCGTTCTCCCTATCAATGCCAGCGATCACACATGTATCCCCTATCCTGTGGAGATCCTGTGGAGAGGGGATACATGTCCTGTGGAGAGGGGGATACATGTATTTTGCGCCTTCAGGACTAGACACCGTTTAGCCATTTTTAGCACGTGTTAGTTAAATGGCTATAACTTTTTTATTTGTTGGGCTAACGACGTGATTTTTGTGACGTTTTTTTCCGTAGACAATGCAGGTTTCATTTTTGATCGTTTTTATACACACCTTTTTTGCTATTTTAGAATTTTTATTCATAAAGTTTGAAAATAATAGTAAAAAAATAAGCTTTTTTACATTTCAGCTATTTTTTTTTTTTTGGTAATAACAGTTTTACCCTAAAATAGACCTTTTATTTGTGATCGTCATTGTCTACCGTAAATTGTAATATGTTACATGTTTATATTAGGGTAATTGGGTCAGCGCTAGCGTTACAACAATGATTGGTGGGGGGGGGGAACGTTTTTTTTTTGGGTGGGTATTTTATGTGTATTTATTATTTACATTTTTTTTGCACTTTACTTTATTATATTTTTATTACTATGGTCTGTCCCCCAAAGGTCAAAGAAGACCTTTAGGGAACTTTATATATTTTTTTTCTTTCTTTTACACCATGTTTTTCCACTGTAACTGGAGCTGCAGAGCAGCCCCAGTTACAGGGGAAATCAGCCCTCTCATAGTGACGATTGTCACTAACTGGGCTGTGCTGGGTCTAGTAAGACCCAGCAGCAGTCTGCCACTAACGGCACCCGGCGATCATGTGACCAGTCACATGATCACCGGGAGGAATAGAGACAGCGCCGCTGCTGCTGTCTCTATTCCTGTACACAGCGCGCATTCAGCGCTGTGTACAAGTGATCAGAGAAGACAGAAGCAGCGAAAGCTGCTTCTATCCTCTCCTCAGGGTCTCCGGCAGTCACTGACAGCCGGAGACCCGACCTTCAGCTGCCCGATCGCGCGGGCAGCAAGTTAAAACCCGAGCCGTAGAAAGTCTATGGCTCGGGTTTTAAGGACCCTGACCGCTGGCCGTAAAAATACAGCCAGCGGTCGGGAACCAGTTAATGGCAGAGCGGGGAGATACCACCCTGCTCTGCCGTAGTGTTCAGTGGCGTCCCGCTGTAGCAGCCATAGCGGCTGCTAGCGGAGCCTCCGGCCATGGTGGGGGCCCGTGCCGGCGGGCGACACGGGCCCCCTCATGCCGCGGGCCCCGTAGCAGCCGCTACTGCTGCTACGGCGGTAGTTACGCCACTGATATAACGGTTATTTACCACTCGCCCTACTAAAACGGAATGATTTACTGAGTTATGAAGTGTTTGAGCAGCAAGAAGGAAGGCCGCTCTTAGCGGGGGAATGTGGACCTGTCACCAGAATATTCTGTTTTTTTTGTAAAGAAAGCATATTATCATGACAGGTCTGCTTAGCTATTATACAAAACGGCAAAAATATTGTGACGTTTGGTAAAGAGTGATATTCATGAGGCTGGTGTTTCTACAGATGGTCGGGTACTAGATTGCACCCGGCTCTTCTCGGTACCCCTGAAGGCGATGGGTATTGGGGTAATAGGGGGTTAGTGTTAGCCTCTGCACACTAAGCCCTGCATTAGTAATCACCGCTATCAATCAGCCAGCGGCCATTACCAAGGCAGTAGTAAAGTTTAAAAAAGTTCAGTCATAGAAAAAACTATTTTATTGAAATAAAAAAAGCACAACCCTCGTTAACCATTTTATTGAAAAAAAAAAATGCCGTCATCAAAGTAGTCCTAGAGTACGACGTAGTGCAACAACCGAACCTGTAAAAAAAAAAAAAAACAAACACAAAAGAAACCCATGAAAAAGCAAAGCAATTATCATACTTAACTTTCCTGGCTCCGTTACAGTTAACGAAGCAGTGTCAGCTCTAAGCTGTCATTGGTTGTTTTACATCATGTAGTCCCTTGTTATCCCCGGGTCATTGGCCCACTTTTAAAAGTAGGAGAATCAACTGAGGTAACCGGGCACCACGTGATGTAAACTAACCAATGACCGCTTAGAGCTGTCACTGCTTAGTTTACTGATGCTTGTAAGGGGTGCAGGATCAACCCGAGATGTGCCACAATTTCGGTGCATCTCAGCGTGTGCACCAATACATAAAACCTAGTGCAGGGACTCCTGCAGATACAAAGAACGCCCTACGCTAGAAGTTATTAGCGGTTATTCACCTACTTTCAAAAGTAGGTGAATGATCGCTAGTAACCAGTTAAGGTCCTGTTCACATCTGCGTTCTACATTCCGTGGTTCTGCTCCGTCAGGAGTAGAACAGCAAAAATGCAGGAGACAACCTGACTTTAATGGGTTTCGTCGGGGTGTCCGTGGTTTTACTGGAAACCGTAGCGTAGCATGCTGCGCTGTTTCTGGCATTTTCAACAGAATCTGCGACGGAGGTCACTAACAGTCGCCAACGCAGATGCGAAATAGGCCTAGGAGCCTATGGGTTACTGATGCAACTGTATGACATTCGTCACAGGTGTACATCAAACGTATACCTTGGGGAGCACCCGACATCACTGTTCATACTGTCCCCGGGCAGAGAACTAGTGCCTAGTGCCAAATACGGGCCTGGATACAGGGCCAAGCAGAACGTATCACACCATATGTGATACTGTCTGCTGGGCCCTATATCTAAACCTACCACATGGTAGGCTTAGATACATGGCCCCAGCAGACATTAATATTATACTTGCACTCCTCTTCTGCCCCGGGCATAGCGGAGGTCCTGACGCCATTGAGTCACGATGTGCACAGCACAAATAGCGTTGTGATGTCATGACACGGAAAGATGTCAGGACCTCAGCTGCGCTTGGGAACGAGGAGGGTAAGTATACTGTTACTATAGTAACAGGGGCCGTGTATTACATAGGCCCCAGTTACTATAGGGACTTTTAATAGATATGGTGCGCGGGCAACCACTGGCTTCAGGGCCTGGTTGCAACAGCTAAGACCCCTATAGATAAACCACTGCCTGAAGATTTTAAAAATAAGGGCCTCACTGAGATTTTTAGTAATAACCGTAATCTATTCAATTCCATATGTTGTTGTTCAACAAAGGGGAAGGAATAAAAAAACAAAACGTTTTGCAGGGTGTAGATTATATCTGGCCTTAGACAGAACATAGCTGTCAGCTGACAGTCCTCTGTCCCAACTCCCCAATTGAGATTGCTATTTGTCTTAGGCTAATGGGCATCTTATTTCTACAGAGGAGCGGCACTCAGGGTATATTTACACGGTGCGGTTTTACTGATTTTACTGTTTCACCGCGAGATTCTGCCATTTTGCTATTCGCGGTAAAGACTCATGCGGTTTTTCATTGCATTTTTTGGCCACGCGGCAAAAAACACGTGGCAAAACCGCACCATGTGAATGCACCCTTAGGGTATGTTCACACGGCCTATTTACGTAAATCGGGCGTTTTTGCCCCGAATTACGCCCGAAAATAGCGCCTCAATAGCGCTGACAAACATCTGCCCATTGAAAGCAATGGGCAGATGTTTGTCTGTTCACACGAGGCGTATATTTACGCGCCGCTGTCAAATGACGGCGCGTAACTAGACGCCCGCGTCAAAGAAGTGACCTGTCACTTCTTTGGCCGTAATTGGAGCCGTTATTCATTGACTCCAATGAATAGCAGCGCTAATTACGGCCGCAATTGACGCGGCGTTCAAGCGCCTGCACATGCCGTTACGGCTGAAATTACGGGGATGTTTCAGGCTGAAACATCCCCGTAATTTCAGCCGTTACGGACGCCCTCGTGTGAACATACCCTTAGACTGCATATGTCAGATCAGATATGCTGTGCCCTTAGACATGAGATTGTTGGTGAATCCTTTCAAAAGTGGTGGGATCCACCAACAAACATCTCAATCTTAGGCCTCATTTACACGAGCGTATTATACGCGCGTGCGACGCGCGTGCTTTTCACGCGTGTCGTACGCACCTATAATAGTCTATGGGGCTGTTTAGACGATGCGTGAATTTTGCGCTGCGTGAGTGCGTTGCGTAAAACTCACGACATGTTCTATATTCTTGCGTTTTTCACGCAACACGCACCCATTGACTTCAATGGGTGCGTGAAAACAACGCATGCCACACTGACGGTCCTGCGTTGCATGCACGAAAATCACGCAAGAGCTGTCAAAAGGATGAATGTAAACAGAAAAGCACCACGTGCTTTTCTGGTTACAAACATCCAAACGGAGTGTCAAATTAGAGATGAGCGCACCGAACTTCGCCGGGTTCGGCCGAACTCGTTTTAACCGAACCCGGCAAAAAATGTTCGGGTACGCGACGTCAGGAGACAGTCACTGCCCACGGTGCTCAAAGACTTAAACTGTTTCAGCACCATGGACAGTGACTTTCGATCACAATATACATATACGTGTAAAAAAAAACAGAAGTTCTGACTTACCGATAAGTCCCGGCTCCTTCCTCCAGTCCGACCTCCCGGGATGACAATTCAGGCCAAGTGACAGCTGCAGCCAATCACAGGCCAAGCACAGGCTGCAGCCAATCACAGGCTGCAGCGGTCTCATGGCCTGCCGCGTCATCCTGGGAGGTGGGGCCGGATGACAAGAGAGGGACGCGTCACCAAGGCAACGGCCGGGAGACCGGACTGGAGGAAGCAGGCAGTTCATGGTAAGTGTGAACGTCTTTTTTTATTCACAGGTTGGTGTATATTGTGATCGGCATTCACTGTCGAGGGTGCTGAAAGAGTTACTGCCGATCAGTTAGCTCTTTCAGCACCTTGGACAGTGACGGGCGTCGACTACCTCATCTCTATGATGGCGGCTGCGTGAAAATCACGCAGCCGCGCATCATACACGGATGACACACGGAGCTGTCAATTGCCTTTTGCGCACGCAAAACGCAGCGTTTTTTTGCGCGCGCAAAACGCACACGCTCGTGTAAATGAGGCCTTATTCCCAATGTCAGACTTTCTGAAGAACAATCCTTTCATTGCTTACATTTTTTGCAGTATACTTGCTTTGAGGTATTTGCAAAAACATGGAATGAAAAAAAAGGCTGAAGTGTTTTTGTATATGGTATATTTTGCTTCATAGAGATACAACAACATATTAAAATATATCTGGTGGAGAATAGGAGACAGTAAGGCCCTGTTTTGCAGGCAGAAAAAATCTGCCTTAGAATTTTTTCAGGCATTTTGAAGAAGATTTTGCCACGAATTTCGCTGCATTTTTTGCCTGTGGACGTTGAAGCCAACGCAAGGACTGCGGGCAAAAAACGCAGCGAAAAACACTCGAACGAGCGCCGCTGTGTACCAACCGTGGAAAACACCTCTGCCAACAATGGGGGGTGATTTTGTCAGTTTTTTGGTGCGGTTTCCGCATCAAAGCACCGCCAAAAAACTCTGTGAACAGGGCCTAGTAGTTAACTGCTCTTTTGTCTTGCAGCATCTATGGTTTCCGTTTCTGCTCTGGCCCTGAAATGCATCATTTATACCATTAGTACCTTCATAACATTTAATATACTTTGCTGTAAAAACTTATTTTCAATACTTATACAATACAGGTGATGTGTTGCAATAAATAGGTAGAGGTCTGCAATGAAAAGCACATTGGTTCTAACCATTCTATGCAGAGATGCACCTGTCAGCTCACTGTGGTTTCATCACTCCTCTGACTAGTGCTGCCCATGGTACAATACTGTGTTGGTTTCAATAGGAAAAAGTAATCCATCTCTACAGGAGGTTTGAGATCTTGTTACCAATGAGCTTGGTTCTATCTTCATAAGAGAAGATATTGGCAGATACATTAGATAAATGTAACATATGACTGTAGACCCTTCCAGCTAACTTTTTAATAACGGGTTTTTTGGATCTTAACCCTTTACTGACACAGGCTAGTTTGGGCCTTAGACCCCACACACGGCCCGCGATTGTAAGCACAGTCGGCCGCAGACTGCCACCCACATTTGCGGGTCGTGCTCCCATGTAAAGTATGGGAGCACGGTCCGTGAAAAGCAAAAGATGGGACATGTCCTATCTTTTGCGGTGGCTTTCTATGGCCCGGACACCGTCCAGAAATAAACGGGAAGGTGTCCGTGGACAATAGAAGTGAATGGGTCCGTTATTGCGGAGTTGCAGAGTTTTCTTTTTTACGGTTGTGTGCATGGGGCCTTAAGGCTCAGAGCCCATTTTTCAAATCTGACGTATCGCTTTATGTGGTAATAACTTTAGAATGCCTTTATTAATCCAAGCGGTTCTGAGATTGTTTCTCGTGACACTTTGGACTTTATAGAAAGAATTATATTCGGCACACATTTGGAATATTTAGCGTAGATTTATTTTAACTTTTTTCTTTTTTCAATATATGCCAGTGGCTACGTGTGCAACGTTTCGGTCGTGAGACCTTCGTCGGGCACTAAACCGTTTACGCGCGCACGCGTGTGTGTGTGTCAAAAATACAGGATGTGTAATACATAGATGGCATTGAAGAAGATATATACAAAGAAACCGGTACAATGTTGGGTAATAAAAAAGGAAGGAACGGTGTCAAGCATCCTGAGACCGTAAGCGCACCAAATTAAATATAGGTCATATTATGTAGACACAATGTGTTATGCATGTGTAGCTGCAATTATATGTAGGTATATAATATTGAATTGATCTGCCCTATCTAAATGTGGTCTTGCAGGGTCAACAGGTGGATCTTGATAGTACCAATGGGCCATAGGTGTCGATGTATCATTTATATATGCACCATGAGGGTGGAAGTGGGTGTCCGCGAGAAGTAGTGATCTAGGAGGCAGTTAAGGGAATACGTCTATCTTAAATGAAAGGACTACAAGATACTCATATGAAACCTATGAGAAACGCCAAATGTAGACCGGATGGAACAGAGATGGACTCGAAGGTCGGATACATGCATGATATGAACTATGATATGAAATGAAAAGCACTATGAAAAAATGATGCATTTTAAGATAAAGAAACCTTAACCGCTTCCCGACCGCCCACTGTATATTCACGTCGGCATTTGCTGGGCTCTGTGCAGTGCCGACGTGAATTCACGGTGGGTGTTAAAAGCGCGATCCGGGTGTCTCAGAGTAGCGCTGACACCCGGATCGCGCTGTTATCACCTACCTCTGTTCCCGGAGATATGATCGGGACCTGATTAGTTCAGGTCCCGGTCATGTGATCGCAGGGAAAGTGTGTTGTAGCAACGAACTGGAAAGTTTGTTGCTATAACAAACTGGAAAGTTTGTTGCTACAACAAACTTTCCCGGGGACCGATTGCTGGTGCTGCAGTCGGTTACAAGGCAGAACCGGGGGCCATATAACGGCCCCCGGTCTGCCATGCACAGCAGCCTATGAGAACCAGCCGGATGCCGGTCCTCATAAGCTTCCTGTCAGTGTGACTCCCAGCGTCACACTGACAGTTTATAATACGTTACACTACCTAGGTAGTGTAATGTATTATAGCAGCGATCAGTGCTGCCAGTCTTCAAGTAAAAGAAGTAAAAAGTAAAAAATAAAGTAATAAAAAAGTTTTATAAAAGTGTAAAAACAAGTTATAAAAGTTACAAAAAAAAAGAATGCTTTTTTTCCTATAATAAGTCTTTTATTATAGGAAAAAAATGAAAATGTTAAAAAAAAGTACACATATTTGGTATCACCGCGTTCGTAACGACCCAAACTATAAAACTATAATATTATTTTTCCCGTACGATGAACACCGCAAAAAAATAATTAAAAAACAGTCAGAATCACTTTTTTTTGGTCATCAACCCTCCCAAAATATAGAATAAAAAGTGATCAAAAAGTCGCATGTACCCCAAAATAGTACCAATAAAAACGACAACCCGTCCCGCAAAAAACAAGCCCTTACACCGCTTTTTTGACGGAAAAATAAAAAAGTTACGGCTCTCAGAATATGGTGACACAGAAAATAAATTATTTTATCAAAGTGATTTTATTGCGCAATCGCCACAAAACATAAAAAACCTATATACATATGGTATCGCCGTAATCGTACTGACCCGCAGAATAAAGTGATTTATACCGCACGGTGAAGACTATAAAAAAAAAAATACAAAAAACATTGTCAGAATTTATGTTTCTTTCTCACTTTGCTTCCAAAAAAAATCTAATAAAAAGTGATTAAAAAAAATCACATGTACCCTAAAATGGTACCAATGAAAAGTACAGATTGTCCCGCAACAAATAAGCCCTCACACAGCTCCGTTGGAGAAAAAATGAAAAAAGTTCTGGCTCTCAGAATATGGCGATGCAAAATGTGCAGAGTGTTCCAAAAGCGGATAAGATCGGGCGCCATTTATCAGTGCGACACCGGCCACATATCTGCGGATTATTATTTATTTACACCATTATTATACCCTCTTATTATGCCCTGATGTACTCTGCCCAGTTTACACATACCCCCACATTATAAACTGAAATACCAGCAAAACCCCAAACAGAACAGTTACCAAGCAAAATCTGCGCTCCAAAAGCCAAATGGCGTTCCCTCCCTTCTGAGCCCCACAGCGTGCCCAAACACCAGTTTACGTCCACATATATGACATTTTATATCCGGGAGAACCCGCGCAACATTGTATGAGGTATTTGTCTTCAGTGGCACAAACTGGGCACAACGTATTGTGCATTAAAATGGCACATCAGTGTAAAATTTTAATTTTCACTTTGCACCATCCGCTGCGCATTAACGCCTTGGCGCACCACGACTTAATAGCATGTCGTGGTGCGAGGGGTTATTTATGGAGCGGGCTCATGCGCTGTGCACGCTCCATATTCTGCAGGTGTCCGCTGTGTATTACAGCTGACACCCGGGACTAACGGACAGGAACAGTGATCGCGCTGTTACAGGAGCCTGTAAAATGACATTATACTGCAATACATTAGTATTGCAGTGTATTGTACCAGCAACCTAATGATCGCTCGTTCCAGTCCCCTAAAGGGACTTTTGTGAGGTTTCCACTGTTTTGGTACCTCAGGGGCTTTGCATATGCGACATGACACCCGTAAACCATTCCAGCTAAATTTGAGCTCCAAAAGCCAAATATTGTTCCTTCCCTCCTGAGTCCAAACAGCAGTTTATTACCACATATGGCGTATTGCTGTAATCAGGACAAATTGCTTTACAAATTTTGGGGTCATTTTTCTCCTTTATTCATTGTAAAAATTAAACATTTCTATGTTTTTTCAGAAAAAAGTAGATTTTCATTTTCACGGCCTAATTCCACTGAATTCAGCAAAAAAACTGTGGGGTCAAAATGCTAACTATACCCCTAGAACAATTCCTTGAGGGGTGTAGTCTCCAAAATGGGGTCCGTTTTGGGGGGATTCCACGGTTTTGCTTACTCCAGGGCGTTGCAAACGCGACATGGAACTGAAAACCAATCCAGCAAAATCTACTCTTCAAAATCCAAATGGCGCTCCTTCACTTCTGAGCTCTGCCGTGGGTCCAAACAGCAGTTTAGTACCACATATGGGGTATTGGCGTAATCGGGAGAAGTAGCTTTACAAGTTCTGGGGTGCTTTTTAATCTTTATTCCTTGCAAATATAATTTTTTTTTATATTTTTTCTGAAAAAAAGTAGATTTTCACTTTCACAGACAAACTCCAATAAATATAGCAAAATACCTGTGGGGTCAAGATGCTAACTATACCCCTAGATAAATTCCTTGAGGGGTGCAGTTTCCAAAACCGTCTCACTTTTGGGGGATTTCCACTGTTTTGGCACCACAAGACCTCTTCAAACCTGACATGGTGCCTAAAATATATTCTAAAAAAAGGAGGCCCCAAAATACACTAGGTGCTCCTTTGCTTCTGAGGCCGGTATTTCAGTCCATTATCACACTAGAGCCACATGTGGGATATTTCTAAAAACTGCAGAATCTGGGCAATAAATATTGAGTTGCATTTCTCGGGTAAGACCTTCTGTGTTACAGAAAAAAATGTATTACAAATTAATTTCGGCAAAAAAAATAAAATTTGTAAATTTCACCTCTACTTTGCTTTAATTCCTGTGAAGCGCCTAATGGGTTAAGAAACTTTCTGAATGCTATTTTGAATACTTTGAGGGGTGCAGTTTTTAATATGGGGTGATTTATGGGGTCTATCTAGTAAATAAGGCCCTCAAAGCCACTTCAGAACTGAACTGGTCCCTGTAAAAATGGCCTTTTGAAATTTTCTTGAAAATGTGAGAAATTGCTGCTAAAGTTCTAAACGTTGTAACGTCCTAGAAAAATAAAATAATGTTCAAAAAACGATGCAAGTATAAAGTAGACATATGGAATATGTGAAATAGTAACTATTTTGTGTGGTATTACTATCTGTTTTACAAGCAGATACATTTAAAATGAGAAAAATCATAATTTTTGCACATTTTCTCTAAATTTTGGTGTTTTTCACAAATAAGCAATGAATTTATTGACCAAATTTTTCCACTAACATAAAGTACAATATGTCTTGAGAAAACAATTTCAGAATCGCTTGGATAGGCAAAAGCATTCCGGAGTTATTACCACATAAAGAGACACATGTCAGATTTGAGAAAATGGGGCTGGTCATGAAGGTCAAAATGAGCTCGGTCTTGAAAGGGTTAAAATGCATAGTTTTTTCATTGTTCTATTAACTACTTAATACTTTGTATGTATGTATCGTTTTATCATGCATGTATCCGACCTTAGAGTCCATCCCTGTTCCATCTGGGTTGGGACCCTATTTCGAGCTCCTGAGAAAACTAGTGCTGTCAACAAAACCACACATTGGACTTTGTTAACCCCTTCTCTCTTTAGCCACTTTTGACCTTCCTGACAGAGCCTCATTTTTCAAATCTGACATGTTTCACTTTATGTGGTAATAACTACGGAATGCTTTCATCTATCCAAGCGATCTGAGATTGTTTTCTCGTGACACATAGCAACTTTAAGTTACTGGCAAAATTTGCTCAATATGTTCAGTATTTAATTGTGAAAACCACCAAAATTTAGCGAAAAAATTTCAAAAATTTGCATTTTTCGCAATTTAAATGTATGTGCTTGTAAGACAGGCAGTTATAATACACAAAATTCTTGCTAATTAACATCCCCCATGTATCTACTTTAGATTGGTATCGTTTTTTGAACATCCTTTTATTTTTCTATGACATCACAAGGCTTAGAACTTTAGCAGCAATTTCTCACATTTTCAAGAAAATTTCAAAAGGCTATTTTTACAGGGGCCAGTTTAGTTGTGAAGTGGCTTTGAGGGCCTTATATATTAGAAACCCCCAAAAAGTCACCCCATTTTAAAAACTTCACCCCTCAAAGTATTCAAAACAGCATTTAGAAAATGTCTTAACCCTTTATACATTTCACAGGAATTAAAGCAAAGTAGAGGTGAAATTTACAAATTTCATATTTTTTTGCAGAAATACATTTTTAATACAATTTTTTTTATAACACAGAAGGTTTTACCAGAGAAATGCAACTCAATATTTGTTGCCCAGTTTCTGCAGTTTTAGGAAATATCCCACATGTGGCTCTAGCGTGCTAATGGACTGAAGCACAGGCATCCGAAGCAAAGGAGCACCTAGTGGATTTTGGGACCTTATTATTGTTAGAATATATTTTAGGCACCATGTCACGTTTGCAGGGCTCTTGCAGTGCCAAAACAGTGAAAATCCCCCAAAAGTGACCCCATCTGGGAAACTACACACCTCAAGGAAATGATCTAGGGGTGTAGTGAGCATTTTGACCGCACAGGCTTTTTACAGAAATTATTGGAAGTAGGCCGTGAAAATTAAAATCTACATTTTTTTCAAAGAAAATGTATGTTTAGCAAATTTTTTCTCATTTCCACAAGGACTGAAGGAGAAAAAGCACTGCAAAATTTGTAAAGCAATTTCTCCCGAGTAAAACAATACCCCACATGTGGTAATAAACGGTTGTTTGGAGACACGGCGTGGCTGAGAAGGGAAAGAGCGCTATTTGGCTTTTGGAGTTCACATTTAGCAGGAATGGTTTGCGGAGGCCATGTCACATTTACAAAGCCCCAGAGGGGACAAAACAGTGGAAACCCCCCACAAGTGACCCCATTTTGAAAACTACACCCATTGAGGAAATTATCTAGGGGTATAGTGAGTCTTTTGACCCCACAGGTTTTTTGCATAAATTATTGGAAGTAGGCCCTGAAAATGACAATCTAAATTTTTTTCAAAGAAAGTGTAGGTTTAGCTAATTTTTCTCATTTCCACAAGGACTGAAGGAGAAAAAGCACCATAAAATTTGTAAAGCAATTTCTGCCGAGTAAAAGAATACCCCACATGTGGTAATAACCGGCTGTTTGAACACACGGCGAGGCTTAGAAGGGAAAGAGCGCTATTTGGCTTTTGGAGATCACATTTAGCAGGAATGATTTGCAGAGGCCATGTCACATTTGCAAAGCCCCTGAGGGGACAAAACAATGAAAACGCCCAAAAAGTGACTCCATTTAGGAAACTACACCTCTTGAGGAATTCATCTAGGGGTGTAGTGAGCGTTTTGACCCCACAGATGTTACATAGAACTTATTAGAATTGGGCAGTGAAAATAAAAACAATCCTTTTTCTTCAATAAGATGTAGCTTTAGCGCAAAGTTTTTAATTTTCTCAACAAATAAAGGAAAAAAAGAACCCCAACATTTGTAAAGCAATTTCTCCCGAGTACGGCAATACCCCATATGTGGTCATAAACTGTTGTTTGGGCAAACGGCAGGGCTCAGAAGGGAAGGACCGCCATTTGGAGTGCAGATGTTGCTGGATTGGTTTCTGGGCGCCTGTGGGCCCAAAACAGTGGAAACCCCCCAGAAGTGACCCCATTTTGGAAACTACACCCCTCAATGCATTTACCAAGGGGTGTAGTAAGCATTTTAACCCTGCAGGTGTTTTGTAGAAATTAGTGTGCACTCGATGTTGCAGAGTGAAAATGGGATTTTTTTCCATAGATATGCCAATATGTGGTGCCCGGCTTGTGCCACCATAACAAGACAGCTCTCTAATTATTATGCGCTGTTTCCCGGTTTTAGAAACACCCTACATGTGACCCTAATCTTTTGCCTGGACATTTGACCAGGCTCAGGAGTGAAGAGTACCATGCGGAGTGGAGGCCTAATTTGGCGATTTACAAAGTATTGGTTCACAACTGCAGAGGCTCAGATGTGAAATAATAAAAAGAAACCACTGAGAAGTGACCCCATTATGGAAACTGCACCCCTCAAGGCATTTATTAAGGGGTGTAGTGAGCATTTTCACCCCACAGGTCTTTTCCATAAATGAATGCACTGCGGATGGTGCAAATTAAACATTTATATTTTTCCCTAGATATGCCATTCAGTGGCAAATATGTCATGCCAAGCTTATGACGCTGGAGACACACACCCCAAAAATTGTTAAAAGGGTTCTCCCGGGTATGACGATGCCATATATGTTGAAGGAAACTGCTGTTTGGGCACGCTGTAGGGTTCAGAGCCGAGGGAGCACCATTTGGCTTTTGGAGAGCGGATTTGCTGGTGTTCCATTTATAATGTGGGGGTACATGTAAGTGGGGCGGAGTATATAAGGGGCATAGTCAGGTGGTATAATAATGGGGTAAAAAAAAATAAAAAAAAAATAATCCATAGATGTGTGTTACGCAGTGAAGCAATCCTTTCTGCACAGGCCAGTGTCGCACTGATAAATGGTGTCATTTCTTATCCCCCTTTTGGTCCACACTCCGCACCTTTGTAGTTTGGGGAATTTTGCTGGGAAAGTGTTGTCCTGGTATAATACGGGCACCGTCGCTTCCAGCGGATATGTTTGGGCTCTCCCCTTCCTGGTTCCCTAATTTTAGGTCCTTGGTAAATCGCCTCTTGAAACAGAAGAAATGTTCCCCTCGGGCACAACTGCATATTTTTTTATTTCCTGACTTATTGGAGTCATAACTAATTTTATTTTTCATAGACTTAGCGGTATGAGGGCTGGTTTGTTGCGGGACAAGCTGTAGTTATTATTGGTACCATTTTGGGGTACATGCAACTTTTTGATCACCTTTTATCCTATTTTTTGGGATGCCAGGTAAACAAAAAAACGCAATTCTGGCACAGCTTTTTTTCGGTTTTTTTTATACAGCGTTCACCATGCGTTATAAATGACATGTTAACTTTATTCTGCGGGTCAGTACGATTCCGGCGATACCTAATTTATAGGACTTTTTTATGTTTTACAACTTTTTGCACAATAAAATTACTTTTGTAAAAATGTTTTTTTTCTGTCGCCAAGTTGTGAGCCATAAGTTTTTAATTTTTTTGTCGACGGAGGTGTATGAGGGCTTGTTTTTTGCGGGACGAGCTATAGTTTTTATAGGTACCATTTTTGGATACGTGCGACGTTTTGATCACTTTTTATTCTAATATTTGTATGGCAAAGTGACCAAAAAACAGAGGCTGTTCACCGCGTGCAATAAATATGATATTTTGATACCTCAGGTCGTTACGGTCGTGGCGATACCAAATACATATGGTTTATTATTTTTTAATAATAAAGGACTTGATAAGAGTAAAAGGGGGATTGTGTTTTATTTGATTACTTGAAACTTTTATTGTTTTCAAACTTTTTTTACACTTTTTTTATACTTTTTTTTGCACTTTTTTTTACACTTTTTCCTCAAGTCCCACTAGGGGACTTACAGGTCCAACGGTCAGATATTTTTTTTTCTAATACATTGCACTACCTATGTAGTTCAATGTATTAGATCTGTCAGTCATTCACTGACAGCAAGCCGATTAGGCTTTGCCTCCCGGCGGGGCCTAAATCGGCTTCCGTAATGGCAGAGCAGGAGACCATTGTGTCTCCTGTTGCCATAACAGCAGTCGCCAGTCCTGATTGCCTGTCAGGGCTGGCGATCTGCTAGTAACCGCTACGATGCAGCAATCGCTTTCGATTGCTGCATTGAAGGGGTTAATGGCAGGGATCGGCGCTAGCTCTGGTTCCTGCCGTTACAGGTGGATGTCAGCTGTACAGTACAGCCGACTTCCACCGCTGATGACGCCGGATCAGCTCCTGACCCGGCACCATCTTGCCGGCAGCTACGGAAGCCGGTCAGGCTCCGCCGCCGGGCGGATCTTGACCGGCTTCGGTGCTAGGCAGACCGGGAGGCCAGTATTAGGCCTCCAATTGCCATTGCAGCCACCGGAACTCCGGCAATTTCATTGCTGGGGTTCCGATGAGCTGCAAACACCTTAAGTGCAGCGATCGCGTTTGAGCGCTGCACTTAAGGGGTTAGTGGCGGGGATCGAAGCTAATTTCAGTCCCCGCCATTACAGCCGGATGTCAGCTGTAAGATACAGCTGAGATCCGGCGATTATGGCACCGACTCAGCTTCTGAGCCGGTGCCAAACATTTGGCGTAAGTATACGACATTTTGCGGGAAGCACTGGCTTTCCATGACGTATATTTACGACAAATGTCGGGAAGGGGTTAATGGTAAAATTTGGTCGATACATTCAGTGTTTATTTGTGAAAAATAGCAGTTTACAGAAAATGTGTAAAAAAAATAAATGGCAGTTTTCTGAATTTTTAAATGTATCTGCTTGTAAGGCAGATGGTTATACCACACAAAATATTTACTAATTAACATTTCCCGTATATTGGCTTCGTTGTTTGAACATACTTTTATTTTTCTAGGATGTTACATGGCATAGAACATAAGCAGCAATTTCTGATATTTTCAATAAAATGTATTTATTAAAAGCCTTTTTTTAGGTTTCAGTTCTGAAGTGGCTTTGTGGGGCATATATATTAGAAACCCCCATAAAACACCCTATTTAAAAAAATAAAATAAAAATATTTTAGGCTATGTTCACATGGCAAACCAAAAAATGGCTGTAAAATACAGAGCGGTTTTCAAGCGAAAATAGCCCCTGAATTTCAGCCGTTTTTTAAGCAACTTGCGTTTTTTACTGCCGTTGTTGGAGCTGTTTTTCTATTGAGTCAATGAAAAACTTCTCCCAAAAGGCTCAGGAAGTGACATGCACTTTTTACGGGGTGATTTTTACGTGGCCGTTTTTTAAAAAAAGGCCGCGTAAAAAAAACGCCCTGTGGGAGCGAAACGCTGTTTTTTTTCTAATTGAAATCAATGGGTAGATGTTGGGAGGCGTTCAGCCCCTGCATTTTCAGCTGTTTTTCGGGGCTCAAATTCAATTTTAATCCTTTATTTTTTTTATCTGCAACACAGAAGATTTTACCAGAGAAACACAACTAAATATTTATTTCACAGATTCTGCAGTTTTTTTTATAAATGTCACACACGTGGCCCTAGTGTGCTACTGGTCTAAAACTCAGGCCTCAGATGCAAAGGCGCACCTAGAGGATTTTGGGTGCCTCCTTTTTATTACAATATATTTTAGGCACCATGCATGGATTGAAGAGATCTTGTGGTGCCAAAACAAAGGGAAAAAACGCCAAAAAAGAACCCATTTTGCAAACTGCACCCCTCAAGGAATTCATTTATGGATGTTGTAACCATTTTGACCTCACAATTTTTTCACAGAATGTATTTGAATTGGGCTGTGAGAAACCATTTAAATTGTTGCACAAAATTTCTTATCACAAGAAATAAAATACCCCATTTTGTTGCGCAATTTCTCCGGAGTACGGCATTTGTGGTGATAAACTGCCGTTTTGGCCCATGGGAGGCCTCCGAAGGGAAGGAGCGCTATGTGTTCTTCGGAGTCAAGATTTTGCTGGATTGGCTTTCGGGTGCCATGTCGCATTTGCAGAGCCCCAGAGGGAGGTATCAGAGCTATGGAAACCCACCAGAAGTGACTCCATTTTGGAATCTACACCCCTATCAAGCAAATGTAGTGCGGTGAGAACTTTGACCCAAAAGGTGTTTTTTGTTTTTTTTTTACTAGAAAATAATGCTCGGCTTTTCCACTGATATGCCATTTTAGTGCACAATATGTTATGCCCAGCTTGTGCTACTGAAGACAGTTATCTCAAACTGTTAAGCGGGTTTTCCGGGGTATGGCGATGCCATATACATGGTCGTAAACTGCTGTTTGGGCACGCTGTAGGGCTCAGAAGGGAGGGTTTCGCCACTTGGATTTTGGAGCACGGATTTTGCTTGATAGTAGTTCTTCCTCCAAAAGAGCACTCAAAAATCACCAATAATTGATCCTGCTTTAATAGCAAATCAAATACTCCGACCACAAAATACAGGCAGAATAACCAGTATAATGCGAAATAGAACATCTTTATTAGATACAAGATAAAATGCAGAATATAGAATAGAACAACAAACCCATGATGCAAGGATCCCCAAATATTAAAAACCTCCTAGATAGAAAGAAATGCATGTGTAAATACAAAGTGCAAGTGCCTGAACAATAAATGCAGCAGCCCTATAGTGACAACAAGTCTCAAGTTAGGGAAAGCTATTTAGACTAGACCGGCACAAAGGACAGAATACAGACAAAGGGGGACACCTGATCCCTCCCCCAACACATGTTTCACAACCTGCTTCATCGATTCCACAGCATTAATTGACATGCTGCGGTTGAAGAAACCGCACAACAATTTATTTGTGCTTTTTTTCAGCAGCATTTTTTTTTTTTCCGCTGTGTGGGGGCGAGATTTGTTGAAATCTCACCCACACTACTTCTACTGTAATACGCTGCAGATTTTCCGCAATTAATCGGTTGCAGAAAATTCAGTGTTTTTATGCTGTGTGTGTTCTTAAAAGAAAACCAATTTTTTTTTTTTTTTTTATCGTCTCATTCCAAGTGATGAAATGTCGTTTTTATTGATACTTTTTTGGGGTACATTGAACTTACCAAAAAATCTAATAAAAGTTAAAATCAAGCTAGTTTGCGTTCTGCGTTTACTATGTGGTTTTAAATGTTTGTATTCGTGTCATTGTGATAACCATATGTTTTTTTTTCATTTTTTTTACACTTCTCAAAATGAAACCCTTTTTTTTTTATAAAGATGTTTTATTAAATTTTCAAATTAATTATTACAAGTAGGATTATATTAGACATTACATATGTACATGGCATATGTAGATTAACTAAAATAGATATATGTCTACAGTTAGTGTTTACGCCAAGATACATATTAGAACAGTAGCAATAGCAAACCGATTCAAGTAGAATACAGTACAAACCCTCCCCCCGCCCCCCTGCAGATGAGCTTCAGGTTTACATCCAACAAAGCTAAATAAAATACAGGCTTTAATTCCTTCCCCCTGCTTGCATTCTGGGCCCTAATGACCAAGCTGGTTTTTTTTCGTTTTTCCATTGTCGCATTCCAAGAGCTATAACTTTTTTTTTATTTTTGCATCGACATAGCTCTATAAGGTCTTGTTTTTTGCGGGACAAGTTGTATTTTTTTAATGGCACCATTTTGGGGTACATATTATTTATTGATTAACTTTAACCCTTTCAAGACAGAGCTCATTTTGACCTTCATGACCAGCCCCATTTTCTCAAATCTGACATGTGTCTCTTTATGTGGTAATAACTCCGGAATGCTTTTGCCTATCCAAGCGATTCTGAGATTGTTTTCTCGTGACATATTGTACTTTATGTTAGTGGAAAAATTTGGTCAATAAATTCATTGCTTATTTGTGAAAAACACCAAAATTTAGAGAAAATTTGCAAAAATTATGATTTTTCTCATTTTAAATGTATCTGCTTGTAAAACAGATAGTAATACCACACAAAATAGTTACTATTTTATATATTCCATATGTCTACTTTATATTTGCATAGTTTTTTTAACATTATTTTATTTTTCTAGGACGTTACAACGTTTAGAACTTTAGCAGCAATTTCTCACATTTTCAAGAAAATTTCAAAAGGCTATTTTTACAGGGACCAGTTCAGTTCTGAAGTGGCTTTGAGGGCCTTATGTACTAGATAGACCCCATAAATCACCCCATATTAAAAACTGCACCCCTCAAAGTATTCAAAATAGCATTCAGAAAGTTTCTTAACCCATTAGGCGCTTCACAGGAATTAAAGCAAAGTAGAGGTGAAATTCATTTGTAATAAATTTTTTTCTGTAACACAGAAGGTTTTACCCGAGAAATGCAACTCAATATTTATTGCCCAGATTCTGCAGTTTTTAGAAATATCCCACATGTGGCTCTAGTGTGATAATGGACTGAAATACCGGCCTCAGAAGCAAAGTAGCACCTAGTGGATTTTGGGGCCTCCTTTTTTTAGAATATATTTTAGGCACCATGTCAGGTTTGAAGAGGTCTTGTGGTGCCAAAACAGTGGAAATCCCCCAAAAGTGAGACGGGTTTGGAAACTACACACCTCAAGGAATTTATCTAGGGGTGTAGTTAGCATCTTGACCCCACAGGTATTTTGCTATATTTATTGGAGTTTGTCTGTGAAAGTGAAAATCTACTTTTTTTCTGAAAAAAAATAAAAAAAAATATTTGCAAGGAATAAAGATTAAAAAGCACCCCAGAACTTGTAAAGCTACTTCTCCCGATTACGCCAATACCCCATATGTGGTACTAAACTGCCGTTTGGACCCACGGCAGAGCTCAGAAGGGAAGGAGCGCCATTTGGATTTTGAAGCGCAGATTTTGCTGGATTGGTTTTCAGTTCCATGTCGCGTTTGCAACGCCCTGGAGTAAGCAAAACAGTGGAATCCCCCCAAAACTGACCACATTTTGAAGACTACACCCCTCAAGGAATTGTTCTAGGGGTATAGTTAGCATTTTGACCCCACAGTTTTTTTGCTGAATTTAGTGGAATTAGGCCGTGAAAATGAAAATCTACTTTTTTCTGAAAAAACATAGAAATGTTTAATTTTTGCAATGAATAAAGGAGAAAAATTACCCCAAAATTTGTAAAGCAATTTGTCCTGATTACAGCAATACGCCATATGTGGTAATAAACTGCTGTTTGGACCCACGGCAGGACTCAGGAGGGAAGGAACAATATTTGGCTTTTGAAGCTTAAATTTAGCTGGAATGGTTTTCGGGTGTCATGTCGCATATGCAAAGCCACTGAAGTACCAAAACAGTAGAAACCTCCGAAAAGTCCCTTTAGGGGACTGGAACGAGCGATCATTAGGTCGCTGGTACAATACACTGCAATACTAATGTTTTGCAGTATAATGTCATTTTACAGGCTCCTGTAACAGCGCGATCGCTGTTCCTATCCGTTAGTCCCGGGTGTCAGCTGTAATACACAGCGGACACCTGCAGAATATGGAGCGTGCACAGCGCATGAGCCCGCTCCATAAATAACCCCTCGCACCACGACATGCTATTAAGTCGTGGTGCGCCAAGGCGTTAATGCGCAGCGGATGGTGCAAAGTGAAAATTAACATTTTCCACTGATATGCCATTTTAATGCACAATATATTGTGCCCAGTTTGTGCCACTGAAGACAAATACCTCATACAATGTTGAGCGGGTTCTCCCGGATATAAAATGTCATATATGTGGACGTAAGCTGGTGTTTGGGCACGCTGCGGGGCTCAGAAGGGAGGAAACACCATTTGGCTTTTGGAGCGCAGATTTTGCTTGGTAACTGTTCTGTTTGGGGTTTTGCTGGTATTTCAGTTTATAATGTGGGGGTATGTGTAATCTGTGCGGAGTACATCAGGGCATAATAAGAGGGTATAATAATGGGGTACATAAATAATAATCCGCAGATATGTGGCCGGTGTCGCACTGATAAATGGCGCCCGATCTTATCCGCTTTTGGAACACTGCACATTTTGCATCGCCATATTCTGAGAGCCAGAACTTTTTTTTTTTTTCTCCAACGGAGCTGTGTGAGGGCTTATTTGTTGCGGGACAATCTGTACTTTTCATTAGTACCATTTTAGGGTACATCTGATTTTTTTTTAATCACATTTTATTAGATTTTTTTGGAAGCAAAGTGACAAAGAAACATAAATTCTGACAATGTTTTTTGTATTTATTTATTTATTTACAGTATTCACCGTGCGGTATAAATGACATTTTACTTTATTCTGCGGGTCGGTACGATTACGGCGATACCATATGTATATAGGTTTTTTATGTTTTGTGGCGATTGCGCAATAAAATCACTTTGATAAAATTATTTATTTTTTGTGTCACCATATTCTGAGAGTCATCATTTTATATTTCTCCGTCAAAAAAGCGGTGTAAGGGCTTGTTTTTTGCGTCATGGGTTGTAGTTTTTATTTGTATTTTGGGGTACATGAGACTTTTTGATCACTTTTTATTCTATATTTTGGGAGGGTTGATGACCAAAAAAAAGTGATTCTGACATTGTTTTTAAATTTTTTTTTTGCGGTGTTCACCGTGCGGGAAAAATAATATTATAGTTTTATAGTTTGGGTCGTTACGAACGCGGTGATACCAAATATGTGTACTTTTTTTAACATTTTCATTTTTTTCCTATAATAAAAGACTTATAGGAAAAAAAGCATTATTTTTTTTGTAACTTTTATAACTTCTTTTTACACTTTTATAAAACTTTTTTATTACTTTTATTTTTTACTTGTTTTACTTAAAGCCTGGAAGCACTGATCGCTGCTATAATACATTACACTACCTAGGTAGTGTAACGTATTATAAACTGTCAGGGTATGTTCACACGAGGGCGTCTATAACGGCTGAAATAACGGGGATGTTTCAGCCTGAAAACATCCCCGTAATTTCAGCCGTAATGGCATGTGCAGGCGCTTGAACGCCGCGTCCATTACGGACGTAATTGGCGCTGCTATTCATTGGAGTCAATGAATAACGGCTCCAATTACGGCCAAAGAAGTGACAGGTCACTTCTTTGACGCGGGCATCTATTTGCTTTTAATGGGCAGATGTTTGTCAACGCTATTGAGGCGCTTTTTTCAGACGTAATTCGGGGCAAAAACGCCCGAATTACGTCCGTAAATAGGCCGTGTGAACATACCCTCAGTGTGACGCTGAGAGTCACACTGACAGGAAGCTTATGAGAACCAGCATCCGGCTGGTTCTCATAGGCTGCTGTGCATGGCAGACCCGGGGGCTGTTATATGGCCCCCGGTTCTGCCTTATAACCGACTGCAGCACCCACAATCGGTCCCCGGGAAAGTTTGTTGTAGCAACAAACTTTCCAGTTTGTTATAGCAACAAACTTTCCAGTTCGTTGCTACAACACACTTTCCCTGCGATCACATGACCGGGACCTGAACTAATCAGGTCCCGATCATATCTCCGGGACCAGAGGCAGGTGATAACAGCGCGATCCGGGTGTCAGCGCTACTCTGAGACACCCGCATCGCGCTTTTAACACCCACCGTGAATTCACGTCGGCACTGCACAGAGCCCAGCAAGTGCCGACGTGAATATACAGTGGGCGGTCGGGAAGCGGTTAACTTTTTTGGGGGGGAACAGAAAAAAACCTGAAATTTCGCCACTTTTTTTGCGTCCTAATTCTACACCGTTTACCGTGTGGTATAAATAACACTAACTTTATTCAACGGGTTGTTACAATTGCAACGATACCAAATTTATATTGATTTTTGTATGTTTTACTACTTTTACACATGTCGTGGAAGTCAATGGCTCAAAATATATTCGACTGAAATTTAGACGAGTGCTCCAACAGACACTCATGCCAGGCACTTTATCCAGCATCCTAATCAGGATATTTCATACCTATATATATATATATATATATATATATATATCGAGAGAGGAGAAATAATACACAGACGCTGCTAGTATGCTCGAAATACTCCCCTGAAGGTTTATTTCCAAACTCCATTATAATATCATTCAAATGGGGTGTAGACTTGAGGTTAACCAATCAGAGGCAATGTGACCATAACTTATTCAGCCAATAGCAGACCATAAGAATATTTCAAATACATAATTCTAATTTTTCATTAAAATGCTGACATCAGGTAACACTTGGAGACAAGCATATAATGGGCAGTTGTTAGTGATTTGGTCTCATGGGGGAGTTTGTTGCGATAATGAGAAATAGTTGCACTTTATGTCTGGGCGTTAAGCCAACCCGCTACAATGGGCTATGAAGGCCACACGTTTAACACATGAAGATAAGATGTTTCTTTTTTCAAAATTATTTGTTTTTGTCGCCATATTTGAAGAGCCGTAAGTTTTTTGTTTTTTTTTTGTTTTTTTTTCTCTGCACTTGTATGAGGGTTGTTTTTTGTTTTTTTTTGCGGGACGACTTGTAGTTTTTATTGGTATCATTTTGGAGTAGATGTGACTTTTTGATCACTTTCTATCTAATTTTTTTAAGTCGGGATTCACAGAAAACCGCAATTTTTCCATTGTTTTTTTATTTTCTTTTTTACGGCGTTCATCGTGCGGGTTAAATGTAATAGCTTAATAGTCAGGGTCATTACAGACGCGGCAATACCAAATGTAAAGAACTTTTGTAAGGGGGAAAAAGTGGGTTTTTCCACTAACTTTATTAAACTTTTTTACTAGTCCCACTAGGGGACTTTAATATGCGATCATCCGATCGCTTTTATAATACACTGCAATATTTTTGTGTTGCAGTGTATTACTGCCTGTCCGTTTTAAAACGGACAGGCATCTGCTAGGCCATGCCTCTGGCATGACCTAGCAGGCATTCACTACAGGCAGACCTGTGGCCTTCATTAGGACCCCAGCTGTCAAAGAAGACAGACACTCGGCGATCTTATCGCCGGCTGTCGGTGGGAGAGAGGGAGCTCCCTTCCTCTCTCCAAAACCACTCAGATGCGGCACTCTCTATTGAGCGGTGCATCTGAGGGGTTAAACAGGTGAGCTCGATACTAATATCGATCTCACCCGTTCAAGCAGGGATGCCCCCAGCCCTCAGCTACCTGTGAGAGCAGGGAGATTTAACGGCTCCCTGCTCTAGTTATTCTGATGCAGCGCCATGAAAAGACTATTGCATCAGAATAAAGCCCAGTAATGACCGCCGTGAAAAGGCATATCGGCGGTCATTAAAGGGTTAAGAGATTCAGAAACCACTTTATGAAAAAACATTTTTTGTATTTTTTAATGTGCAGTTTTCTAATTAACTTTATTTCACATTAACAGGCTGGGAGGGAAAGTATGCAGCAGGCTCAAGGGCTTGGCCCGCTCAATATTTTACATATCGGCTGTATGCTGTAGCCCAAGCATCTAAGGTAATAAACAGCCGCAATCTGAGGTAACTCCAATCAAAGCTGTCATCACAGCCCAGCACATGCTCCTCCCTGTATGAGACATCTGTGCCGAGCTTATTCCGATGCACCATCAAAAGGCTAATGCATTGGAATGAGGCTCCTTAGTGACCATTGTGAAAAGGCGTTTTGGCGGTAACTAAAGCACTACTGTAATCAAAAATGATATGGTTGGGATTGCTGCTATGGATTAGTTGAGGAATTTCCCACTTTTAATACAAGTTTTACTATGACATAATTTACTTTCCATCAGTAGCTATGTGCAGAAGCAGTAGTACTGTGTTCACCCTTCATTTACCTGAAAAGTCTTATGACTTTTTCCAACAAAAGAAAACTAACATCTATCTTACAACATAATCAGGGGTATAAGTGTAGGTCTCTAATGTTAATCTGTTTTCCCTTAGTCCTAACAGCAGTACAATAATGGGGTATTTCTGCCCCGGTGTACTAGCAGGACTGATTGACTTTTTAATGCAAATTAAACACGAATTAACTAGAGCCCCCTTCCTACAAAAGTACGTCTAGCCCTTCCCACCTTGTGTTTGTTATAAAGTAGTAGCCTTAGTTAGGCCGGGAAGCTTGTGTTGCTGTTAATCTGTTATCTAAAAGTCCTAACGTTAGAAATCTGCACTTCCCTTACGTCCTACAGCAGCACAACAATGGGGATTTAGCAAGAAGTAACCCCATAGGGGGAGCCCTCTTGACTAGTGGAATACGAATTGACCGCTCAAGAGCCATCTTCCCGGAGAACCAAAAATTCATCCTATAATGGCTGATAAATATTAAGTGTGAGCTCCAAGCTGGATAGTAAATCTGATCCAGCTATTCAGCCCAAAAGGTGGACGCTGACCTAGTAGAGTGGGCTCCAGAAAAATGTGGTGGATCAGAGTTCTAACAATGTAAGCCAAACTAATGGTCTCTTCACTCTATCTACCCAGGATAAGTTTTTAAGTCTCTTGTTTCTGATCTCTTACTGCAAGCCAAATAGATCTCACGATAACAGGACAGATCTAGGAATAAAGATTGACCAGGAGATAATAACTTTTTAGGATAGGTAATTCTGTGGGACCTCTGCTTTAGTCCTAAGAAGTTTATGCTCATCTACCTCTGAACCTCTGGTAGAGTCCCATTTTGCCACTGGTCTGAGGATGGTAGTTAAAAAACAAAAAGTAAGTTTGTAGCTTCAGCTTTAACTTCTATCTATTATGCAGTTGCTAGAGTTTTTTTTCTTTATTCCAAGTATACTGAGGATGGTAGGTCTCATTCTAGCATACCATTTCAGATACCTTTCCACTAAGGGCTCTTGTGACAAGGATCTTACCCAAAAAGGCAGACCTGGACTAAATTTGGACCTTTCAGGTTGAAAGACTCAGTGCCTTTCCGAATCCTTCCTGTTAATCCACGGGTTGGAACTATCCACTCAAGTGGAATACCAAGCTGAAAAGATCCATTCGACCCTTGTGTAAGCTTTGGTAGATTCCTACCTGGACTGTGAGCAGGTCTTCATAAATTCATTGGAGAGCCCTTTAGATTATAAAAGAGGCTGGTCAACCTTCAGGCTGTCTGGTTGAAACTCTTCAGGTCCTGGCGAAGTTGAGTGCTCTGAGACACCAAGTTCTGTACTGGGGGAAGTCTCCAGTAACCTCCCACGACTCATCTGAATGAGTTGGGAATACCATGATCTATGTGGCCAGAATGGTATGATGGCTTTTATCGTGACCTGGTCTTGCCTGATTTTCATCAATACTCGTGGTATCAAGGAAACTGGAGGAAAATTGTAGGCCAGCCTGAACCTTCTAGGGATAGACAAGGCATCCACTGCCAAGGGATTGTCCCCCCTAATAAAGGGAGAGAAATATTTCCACCTTGGCGTTGAACCTGTTTGCCATGAGATTGTTCTCTGGCACTCCCCACATCCTGGTGATCTGGTTGAAGATCTCTAGATTCAGAGACCTTTCTCCCGGGACTGCTAGACTTCGACTCAGTCGGTGGGCAATAATGTTGAGGGAGCCTTGAATATGTACAGCAAGCAGATGGGTAGGTTAAAGTCTGTCCATGTCAAGAACTTTCCTACTTCCCTGAGAAGGTGTTCTGATCGGGTGCCACCCTGTCTGATGTTATAATGTCTGACTTTACACAGACTGCTTCCCCTGGACTTGCAGACTATATAATATGGCTTGAAGTTCCTTTAGGATCAAGGACATAGCCCTCCTAGAGGGGACTCCTTGAGCCCCAGACTGTATACTCCTCCACGTGTACTCTCAACCTAGTTGAGATGCATCGGTTTTCAACAAGATCCAGAGATCCTGGCTTTAGGACCTCCCCTCCCAGAGATGTTTCCACATCTAACTGATTCAGGAGTTAAAAATGACAGGGTGCACCTACTGTTCAACGACTCAGGGTTTCGTCACCTTAGGTTCTGGATCTCTAAGGCCCAAAGAACTCCCTCTGCAGCTGCTGATGTGAAACATAGGACCCTCTGCTGCCAATATTCTTTCCTGCCAAGCGGGAGGAAGGTAGAGAATATCTCCTGGGAATTTATGACAAAGCCCGACTTTCCCAATTTATTATCCAACAGCGTTGAAGTTACTGGACAGTAGTTTGAAGACGGAGCATCAGATGAATCGTAAACTTATGGAACCACAGACATCCCCTGTGTTCTTACAGGCTGCTCTAGTGGACACCACCTTAGAAAAGGTGTGAGGAGCCAAAGAGATCCTGAACAAAAGAGCTGTGAATTGCAGGGTGCTTGACCCTGCCTCTTTTATCTACACAGCTGTTCTTAGATATTTTCTGAGAGGCAGAAAAATTGGAATGTGAAGGTATGCTTCCTTCAAGACCAGAGGGGCCATAATCTCCTTTTCACGGATCTAATTGTCTCCTATCCGATACTTCAGGAAGAAGAAATTCAAAGGTCTTTCCTTCATTTGCCCAAAGGCTTAGGAGCTAGAATTACAGGTGAATAAACTGTCTAGTTCCTCTTCCAGTAGTAGGGACCTCCTTTAGTATCTTCCTTACTAGGAATTGTAGAGAAGAGACTTCCAGGATAACCTGATGTAAAGCGACCTTAATGCAGAGCCCTAGACTGCTCGGCTCTCCTGATTGACTTTATTAAAGATTATGGAGCCTATTAATCCCCCTCTGTGGAACCTTGGTCTGCCTCGGTATTGACTTCTGTGGCATCACAGGAAGTTTTTTTGTTGCTTAAAGGGTCTATGTCTACCTCAAATGACTGCGTTTATGATTACCCTTTCTTGTCAGAGAAGCTCTCCTTTGGTTTTAATCCGCTCGGAGAGAATCTACTTGACACAAACTCAGTTAATGCTTCCAACTACAACCTCCTGAGTTAAAGCCAGAGAGAACGTCTACCAGCAGTAGCAAGGGCCATACTCTTGTCTGACAACCTTACTATCTGGGTCATACTAGATCCCAACAGGTGAGGGGCCAAACTGATGATATCATTTGTAACTCCAGCATCTATATCTACTTGGATCTGAAGGATCCATTTTTGTTAAGCTTTGCAAATCTCCAAAAGCCAGTGGAATCACGGATTCCCAGCCAGTCTTTCATGCCAACGCATAATCCATTGCACCACTGGCCCTGCTCTGCAGAGTAGGCCCTTATAATTGCACACTTGAAGATTTGACCTGACCTCAGCAGGTACAATAGCACGCTTGAACATTATTGGCGATAGCCATATAAATCTTTGGAGGAGGACCCCACTGCTTAAGTGTACCCTATCCAAATGAAACATGGACCATACTCAGGATGTTTCCACTTCTGCCATCATAGCCTTTTTTCAAAGCTTCACACACTATGAAAGACCTAGGCCATCTAGAGGTGGAGACTAGAGCTTCCCCCTGTTCCCCTGACTGCATGGACTTCAACAATTTCCATTAGAATGACAAATTGACTGGGGTTGTTGCCCATAGCAATGCATAGACTTTCCGGATAGAATGAAGACTGCTTCTTTAATCTCAACATGGATTTATGGACAGTCCTTAACCGGTTCAGGACTGGGTAATTTTGAGCCTTCAGGACCAGGCACCGTTTAGCCCTTTTTAGCACTCGTTAGTTAAATGGCTCAAACTTTTTAATTTGGGCTAGCAACGTGATTTATGCAATGTTTTTTTCTGTAGACAATGCAAGTTTTTTTTTTAATCATTTTTATACAACTCCTTTTTTGTTATTCGAATTTTTAGGCTTAACCCCTTCGCGCCATTTCACGTACAGTTACGTCATGGGAGATGGCCTTTTCGTGCATTTCCACGTAACTGTACGTGAAGGAGATGAAGCTGGCTCAGGAGCTGAGCCAGCCGACATCACCGCCGGGTGACAGCTGTATGTTACAGCTGTCACCCTGAGGTATCGGCCAGGACCGGAGCTAGCCTCCGATCCGACCGATTAACCCCTCACATGCTGCGTTCAATAGAGATCGCAGCATGTGAGGAGTTTATAGCCACCGGCATCCCAGCAACGTGATCGCTGGGTCGCCGGTGACTGCAAAGGCGATCGGAGGGCTAATACTTACCTCCCGATCAGCCTGTAACGGAATCCTCGTATGTCCCGTTGTCGGCGGGGCCCAGGAGGCTTCCGGTACCATCGGCAAGATGGCGCCGGCTCAGCTTCCGGTTCAGAAGCTGAGCCGGCGTCATCAGCAGTGGGTGTCCACTGTATGTTACAGCGGACACCCCGATCTATCGGCAGGAACCGGAGCTAGCTCAGATTCCTGCCATTAACCCCTTCAATGCAGCGATTCAATGCAATCGCTGCATCAAAGTGGTTTGTATGCAATCGGCAGCCTTGCCATGTGATGGCAAGGCTGGCGACTGCTACTATGGCAACAGGATGCCTAACAATGGCTTCCTATCTGCCATTACGTTAGCCGATTAGGCCCCGCCCGGAGGCGGAGCCTGATCGGCTTGCTGTCAGTGAACAACTGACAGTTCTAATACATTGCACTACATAGGTAGTGCAATGTATTAGAACATCAAACAAACAGACCTTCAAGTCCCCTAGTGGGACTAAAGAAAAGTGTAAAAAAAAGTAACCATAAAAGTTTTAAAAAATACAATAAAAGTTTCAAATAATAACACAACACAATCGCCCTTTTTCCCTTATCAAGTCATTTATTATTGAAAAAAATAATAAAGCCATACATATTTGGTATCGCTGCGACCGTAACGACCTTAACTATAAAAATATTATGTTATTTATTCCGCACAGTGAACGCCGTAAAAAAAAAAACTAAAAAATACTGACATAATTGCTATTTTTTGGTCACTTTGTCTTCCAAAAATTGAAATAAAAAGTGATCAAAAAGTCGCATGTACCTAAAAATGGTACCTATAAAAACTATAACTCGTTTCACTAAAAACAAGCCCTCATACAGCTCCGTCGACGAAAAATTTAAAACCGTTATGGCTCTCACAACTTGGCGACAGAAAAAATCCATTCTCTTTACAAAAGTTATTTTATTGTGCAAAAAGTTGTAAAACTTAAAAAGTGCTATAAATTAGGTATCGCCGGAATCGTACTGACCCGCAGAATAACGTGAACATGTAATTTATAATGCGTGGTGAACGCTGTATAAAAAAATATGCCAGAATTTCTGTTTTTTGGTCACCTTGCCTCCCAAAAAAAAAAGGATAACAAGTGATCAAAAAGTCGCATGTACAAAATGGTACCAATAAAAACTACAGCTCGTCCCACAAAAAAAACAGCCATCATACCACTACGTCTATGAAAAAATAAAATTAGTCAAGGCACCAATAAGCCAGGAAATAAAAATATGCAGTTGTGCCGGCCCGAGGGGAACGTTTCTTCTGTTTCAAGTGGCGAATTATCAAGGCCCCTAAAATTAGGGAACCAGGAAGGGGAGGGCCCAAACATATCTGCTGGAAGTGAGGGTGCCCGTATTATACCAGGACAACACTTTCCCAGCAAAATTCCCCAAACTTCAAAGGTGCCGAGTGTGGACCAAAAGGGGAATAAGTAAAGACCATTTATTAGTGCGACACCGGCCTGTGCAGAAAGGATTGTGTCACAGCATAACACACATCTATGGATTATTTTATTGTTATTTTTTACCCCACTATACCACCTGACTATGCCCCTTATATACACTCCGCCTGCCTTACATGTACCCCCACATTATAAACGGAAACACCAGTAAGACTCAAAGCAAAACTACTACAAGCAAAATCCACGCTCCAAAAGCCAATTGGCGCTACCTCCCTTCTGAACCCTACAGTGTGCCCAAACAGCAGTTTACTTCCACATATAAGGCATCGCCAAACCCGGGAGAACCCTTTTAACAATTTTTAGGGCGTGTGTCTCCAGTGGCACAAGCTGGGCGCCACATATTGGCATATCTATTGAAAAAACATTTTCACTCTGCAACATCGAGTGCACACCAATTTCTGCCAATCACCTGTGGGGTTAATATGCTCACTACACGCCTAGGTGAATACCTTGAGGGGTGTAGTTTCCAAAATGGGGTCACTTCTGGGGAGTTTCCACTGTTTTGCTCCCACAGGGACTTTGCAAATGCGACATAGCGACCAGAAACCAATCCAGCAAAATCTGTACTCCAAAAGCCAAATGGCGCTCCTTCCCTTCTGAGCCCTACTCTGTGCCCAAACAGAAGTTTATGACCACATATGTGGTATTGCCGTACACAGGAGAAGTTGCTTTACAAGTGTTGCGGTGCTTTTTTTTCATTTATTTGTTGAGAATATGAAACATTTTCAGCTAAAACTACGTCTTATTGAAGAAAAAGGATTTTTTTTATTTTCACTGCCCAATTCTAATAAAAATCTATGAAACACCTGTGGGGTCAAAATGCTCACTACACCCCTAGATGAATTCCTCAAGGGGTGTAGTTTTGTGAATGGAGTCACTTTTGGGGAGTTTTCACTGTACTGGTACCTTAGGAGCTTTGCAAAAGTGACTAATCCAGCAAAATCTGTGCTCCAAAAGCCAAATGGCGCTCCTTCTCTTCTGATCCTTGCCGTATGCCCAAACAGCAGTTTATGACCACAAATGGGGTATTGCCGTACTCCAGAGAAGTTGCTTTACAAAGGTTGGGGTGCTTTTATTCCTTTTATTTGTTGAGAAAATGAAAAATGTTGAGCTAAAGCTACATCTTATTGGAAAAAAAGGATTTTTTTTATCTTCACTGCCCAATTCTAATAAAATCTATGAAACCCCTGTGTGTTCAAAATGCTCACTACACCCATAGATGGATTCTTCAAGGGGCGTAGTTTCCTAAATGGAGTCACCTTTTTGGTGTTTTCACTGTTTTGGTCCCTCAGGGGCTTTGCAAATGCGACGTGGTCTCCGCAAATCATTCCTGCTAAATTTGAGCTCCAAAAGCCAAATGGCGCTCTTTCCCTTCTAAGCTCCGCCGTGTGTCCAAACAGCCGTTTATGACAACATGCGGGGTATTGTTTTACTCGGGAGAAATTGCTTTACAAAACTAGTGGTGCATTTTCTCCTTTTAATCCTTGTGGAAATTAGAAAAAATTAGCTAAACCTACATTTTCTTTGAAAGAATGTAGATTTTCATTTTCACGGTCTACTTCCAATAATTTCTGCAAAAAACCTGCGGGGTCAAAATGCTCACTATACCCCTAGATAATTTCCTCAAGGGGTATAGTTTCCAAAATAGGGTCACTTTTGGGGGATTTCCACTGTTTTGGTGCCGCAAGAGCCTTTCAGACTCGACATGGAGCCTAAAATATTTTCTAATAAAAAGGAGGCCCCAAAATCCTCTAGGTGCTCCTTTGCTTCTGAGGCCTGTGCTTCAGTCAATAAGTGCACTAGGGCCACATGTGGGGTATTTCTAAAAACTGCAGAATCTGGGCAATAGATATTGAGTTGCGTTTCTCTGGTAAAACTTTCTGTTACAAAAAAATAGATGATAAAATGAATTTCTGCAACAAAAAAATAAAAGGGGAACATTTCACATCTACTTTGCCTTAATTCCTGTGAAACATCTAAAGGGTTGAGAAACTTTCTAAATGCTGTTTTGAATACTTTGAGGGGTGAAGTTTTTAAAATGGGGTGACTTATCGAGTTTCTAATATATAAGGCCCTAAAATCCACTTCACAACTGAACTGGCCCCTGTAAAAATCGCCTTTTGAAATTTTCTTGAAAATGTGAGAAATTGCTGCTAAAGTTCTAAGCCTTGTGATGTCATAGAAAAATAAAAGGATGTTAAAAAAACGATGCCGATTTAAAGTAGACATATGGGAGATGTTAAGTAGCAACAATTTTGTGTGGTATTACTATCTGTCTTACAAGCAGATACATATAAATTTCGAAAAATGCAAATTTTTGCAATTTTTTGCTAAATTTTGGTGTTTTTCACAATGAAATACTTAATGTATCGAGCAAATTTTGCCAGTAACACAAAGTCCAATGTGTCACGAGAAAACAATCTCAATCGCTTGGATAGGTAAAAGCATTCCGGAGTTATTACCACATAAAGTGACACATGTCAGATTTGAAAAAATAGGCGGTGTCCTTAAGGCCAAAACAGGCTCAGTCCTTAAAGGCATGGTGTTCCCCGAAAAACATGTTTTTTTTTTAAAAATTAAACATTTAGTGTGTGGGTGATTAAACATGGTTCAAATTTTTTTTATTTTTTTCACGAGTCAGGAAATAGTCAGGAAATATTATAAATTAATTCTAATTTATAATACTACCCATTTTTGGTCACTAGATGGAGCTAGTTCCCAAAATTGCAGCATTGCAACATTGGGTTAAAAGCCCTCGCTCTAGTGAGCTCTCAGCATCCCCCCCTCCTTTATCCTGGCTAGTGCCGGGATAAACGAGGGGTTTGAAAGGTTTAACCTCCTACACTGTGTGTCGCCATTTTTTGAGGTAACCCACAGTGTAGTAGGTTTACATACAGTAGTAAACACACACAAACACTAACATACATTGAAATGTCTTACCTGCTCCTGCCGCCGCGGCTCCCTCCGGCCCGTCCGCTCCCTTTGCTGCCGCTGTTCCATGTGCACAAGTCCGGAAGCCGCGACCGGAAGTAGTAATATTACAGTCCGGCCACGACTTCCGGTCCACAGGAAAATGGCGCCGGACGGCGCCAATTTCGAATAGGACTGTGTGGGAGCGGCGCATGCGCAGTTCCCACACAGACGCCGTACACGGACGTGAATGGGACGGGAGCCGTTCACAGTCCCTATGGGACTGTGGCTGCCGTACTCCATGTCTGTGTGTGTCGTTAATCGACACACACAGAAATGGAAAAAAAAATGGCAGCCCCCATAGGGAAGAAAAAGTGTAAAAATAAGAAAAAGTAAAACACAAACACACAAATGAATAAAAACGTTTTTATTAAAGCACTAACATCTTTAACATATAAAAAAAATTATTTGCCATGACACTGTTCCTTTAAGGGGTTAAAGAGGCTCTGTCACCAGATCATCAAATCCCTATCTCCTATTGAATCTGATCGGCGCTGCAATGTAGATAACATCAAAGTTTGTGTTTTTTTTGTTTTTCTTTTAAAACGATAATTTTTGCCCAAGTTATGAGCAATTTTATATTTATGCAAATGAGCTTTTCAATGGATAACTGGGCGTGTTTTCTCGTTTTACCAACTGGGCGTGTATTGTGTTTTTACCAACTGGGTGTTGTGAATAGAAGTATATGACGTTTACAAATCAGCGTCATAAACTTCTCATTGTTCCCACCCAGCTTATTTCACTGCAGACACACAGCGTGACGTCACCCACAGGTCCTTCAACCTTGGCGTCGGACAGAGAAGATACATGGTCTCCAGCTGTCCGAGAAGGTAATATGCTCGTCTCTAGGGAGTTTACTATGCTTGCCTGCACACGGTGATGATGCTGCGGATTCAACTGTACCCTCTGACGCCTGGAGCCGATGTGTCTTCTCTCTTCCGACGCCAAGGTTGAAGGACCTGTGGGTGACGTCACGCTGTGTCTGCAGTGACAGAAGCTGGGTGGGAACGATGAGGTCACATACAGAGATGGAATATGGCACATACATCCCCATAGAGAATGCGAACGGGAGCCGTTCCATTCTCTGCAGCGTACGCCGTCTGTGTGGAAACGGCACATGTGCCGCTCCCACACAGACCAAAACGAAGCTCATTAGCAGAGCGAAATCCAGCGCCATTTTCATTTGGACCGTAAGCCGCTGCCGGACAGTAAGATGACTAGTTCCGGCCATATGTTCAAGGAAGCGAAGACGCAAGGAATGTTCGTGTATGTTCGTGTTATACTGTCTGCTTAGCACTGTATCTAATCCTCCTACACTGTGCAGTCGCTCAGAAAATGGCACACAGTGTAGGAGGTTTGAAGATTCAAACCCCTCCTTCTCCTGGCACTAGCCAGAAAAAGGGAGGGGGCATTGTGTGAGCATTTTTTTTGCGTTTTGCGTTTTTCCTTAGGGGCTCTGTCACCACATTATAAGTGGCCTATATTGTACATGATGTGATCGGCACTGTAATGTAGATTACAGCAGTGTTTTTTTATTTATTTAGAAAAACGATCATTTTTGACGGAGTTATGACCTATTTTAGCTGTATGCTAATGAGTTTCTTAATGAACAACTGGGCGTGTTTTACTTTGGTCAGCATCATACACTCCTCTGTACAACACCCACTTGGTCTAATCCGCGTCATCCACTTATCTCCATTAATTTACATTGCAGATAGCGATATAGCAGCCACATAAACACACTATCACGCTACTCATGTGTCCTGACAATGAATATACATTACCTCCAGCCAGGACGGGATGTGTATTCAGAATACTGTCACTTCTGTAGCGTCTGTGATATTTACAGCAAGGCAAACGTAATCTCGTTTGAAATAAAAAGTTACATCGTAATCTCCCGAGACTACGCTTGCCTTTCTGTAAATATCACAGAGACGCTACAGAAGTGACAGGATTCTGAATACACATACCGTCCTGGCTGGAGGTAATGTATATTCATTGTCAGGACACTGCAGTAACGTTATAGTGTGTTTATGTGGCTGCACATAGCGATATAGCTATATTGCTATGTGCTATATAAATGAATGGGGAGAAGTGTATGACGCTGATTGGTCAGCGTCATACACTCGTCTGTACAACGCCCACTTGGCCAAAAAGTAAAATACGCCCAGTTGTTCATTAAGAAACTCATTAGCATAAAGCTAAAATAGGTCATTACTCCGTCAAAAATGATTGTTTTTCTAAATAAAAAACACTGCTGTAATCTACATTACAGCGCTGATCACATTATGTACAAGATAGGGCACTTATAATGTGGTGACAGAGCCTCTTTAAGCCGTTGAAGCTAATGCAAAAGACACAGGAAAAAAAGCACCTAAAGAGCGCCGCACGTTACATAGTTAGTACGGCTGAAAAGACACCTGTCCAGGTTAAACCAAGGGATGGGAGAAGGGAACGTAAAAATTTCTACACATAGGAGCTAATATTTTTTTGTTCTAGGTGTAACGTCTATGGCCGCGGCCCGTCATTCTGACTTACCATCTGACGGCCACGGCTATGGACGTGTGAGTTCTCGGCGGCATCTCCCTCCTGAGAAATGCCGGCACTCGTTTCCTTTTTCAGAGACAGTCTCCCGCAGGGCGTGCGCATGGCCTTAAAGGGCCAGCGCGCACACAATTGCAGGAAATCTGCAATCAGCCCAGAATGCTGCTGGACTATAAAACGGGCTCTGCCCTCTTGATCTTCGCCTGAGCGTTGTTGTGTACCTAAAGTTTGTCTTGCAAATGGTCGTCTAGTGTTTTCCAGTTCCCAGTGTTACCCGTTCCTGCTGCCTGTACTCTGTATCCCGTGCCTCTGTGCTGTCTAGAGTTGAAGTCGAGTTGGGTCTTCCGCTGCATCTACTGTGTCACATAATGTCTGGTGTCTGTTTACTGCCAGAGCCTCATCTTCAGCCTGAATCACCGCTACTTTCTACATTGCCTCAGGTACCCTTTCTGGACTATAGACTTTGTATTGTATCTGTTTGGCCAGCTGCTATCCCGCTATGCGGTACGGCCCAGTGGGTCCACACCCCGCGCCGTAACACGAAGACATTTTCTAAGCCTTTTTTAAAGCCATCTACTGTCCCCGCTGTGACCAGCTCCTGCGGTAGACTATTCCATAGATTCACGGTTCTCACAGTAAAGAAGGCTTGTCGCCTCTGCAGGTTGAACCTTTTTTTTTTCTTTTCTCGAGACGGAGTGAGTACCCCCTTATTTTTTTTTTAGAGGGTTTTACATAGAACAGGATTTTACCATATTTTTTGTATGTGCCATTAATATATTTATATAAATCATGTCCCCCCTTAGTCGTGTTTTTTTCAAGGCTAAATAGGTTTAATTCTTTTAATCTTTCCTCATAACTTAGATTCTCCCCTTATTATGCCCCTTATTAGCTTCGTTGCTCTTCTTTGTATTTTTTCCAACTCCAGGGCATCCTTTCTATGAACTGGAGCCCAGAACTGAACAGCATATTCTAGATGAGGCCTCACTAATGCTTTGTAAAGTGGTCGTACTACAGCCCTGTCCCGCGAGTCCGTGCTGCTTTTAATACAGGTATTTTCTGCCTCCTATTTATTTCAATTGGAGGTCAGAGGTGGAAACCACTTGAAGACTAACAGCCCCCCACTCTCGGTAAAATGACCCTCAGCCCCCCACTCTCGGTAAAATGACCCTCAGCCCCCCACAGGGCTGTGCTGGGTCTGGTAAGACCCAGCAGCAGTCTGCCACTAACGGCACCCGGCGATCATGTGACCAGTCCTGCCGCTGCCTCTATTCATATACACAGCCCTCTCCTCAGGGTTCCCGGCAGTCACTGACTGCTGGAGACCTGACATTCAGCTGCCCGATCGCTCGTGCAGCAAGCTAAAGCCCGCACTGTAAATAGTCTGTGGCGTGGGTTTTAAGGACCCCGACCGCCGGTTGTAAATACGCAGCTAGCGGTCGGGAACCGATTAAATCACATCTTCTTTTGCAGAGATGGATCACCAGAAAGGTCACAAGGGTGACAATCTTGGCACTTATAAAGTTCATAGCTAACGGCAGGGGGATATCACAATCCCTGCAGCTAGCGTTTTTAATTGGAGGTTGCTTTTCTTTTAAAAACCACAGCTGGGGCTACACACAGTACATTGTTAAACAGCAGAAATGCTCCAATATGTCTGCGTATATTGCTCCTTCCCTGGCAGGCGACTGCTTATGCTGAGGAGCTTCCTTCCAACCTGTGTTGCCAGAACCTGTAGAAGACATCTAAGCAATAGATTAATTCGAAATTTATAACCAGAAAGAAAAAAATACATATCTGGTTTCACAGAAAATAAGTATAAAACCAAGTGATAGCTGCGCTCAATGAGGCAGTGCAGCGCTATGCGCAGTTTAAATAGTGGGAACTGGAGCAAAAGACAGGCGAAGCTTCGCCTACTGCACCACCAAACAAAAGAATCTAATTCCCAAACAGAAAATATTTTAAGGAATAGGATGCAGTCATGAAACAAGAGGCTTCCTCTTTATACAAACACAAATTATTTTTTTTAAGAAACTCTTATTTGAAAAACGCTGAAAACTCAGGGCGCCTCCGCCCCAACACGTGGAACGTCCCAAGGGACACGGACTCGGACTTCCTAGAGAGCGGAAAAGGTTAATGTGAATTAATGCAAGAACAAGAAAAACTTGAAGAACAAGAAGCCAAAGCGCCACAAGTGTAATGAGAGAGTACAAATTTTATTAGGACATACAACACAAAATTACATATATATAAAATTCAAGGGGATCTAAAAAAGAACAGTTTGGGTTGTTTCACAGAATAAATCTAGGGTGTCCTGCGACAAATGGGTTCCTTGGCTCTGATGTGCGTAGCAATGACCAAAAAATAGTCGAATGTCTAACTGGTAAGTTGTAGACATATAGACAGCCTATCAATATTTATACAGATGCATTAAAGAGAAACATGAGGTATATCACATACGTATGTATTCATGAGTGCCCAGAATCAAAAAGTTGCATGACCAGTACTGCCAAGATAGGAATAGGTGAAAGGGAAGAGGTCAGAGTCATGCCAGCAGGCGAAAAGAGGAATGTGTTAGGTGTCCGAAGCATATATAGATCCAAAGGATCTACTAAAAGCACAATTGAATGTTGTAGCAAGATTACCCATCAAAATGAATGTATGGATGGCCCCACACTGCGGCCCGAAATGGTAGCGCCCCGACGCGCGTTTCGCCAAACTGGCTTCCTCAGTGGATAGTGTATGATGATGTGGCATTGTACAGACTTATATATAGCTAGGTAGATAATAGCAAAATGTGTTCAGGTGTGCGTTTTTCTCCATTACCGATCCACGGCGCATGCGCGGGAGTCCGGCCTGAGCCGCGAGATCCCCGCTTTCTGTCGTCATCACGCCCGCACCGCGCATGCGCGCCCCCAGGGACGCGTGTCCCTGGAGACGAAGCAGGTGCAGCACGAGCGTGATGACGACTGAAAGCCGGGCGAGGCTCCCAGGCTCATCCGCAACCCCGGAACATGCAAGTATTCAAATGAGTGTGAGAAGATCCGTTCTACGGTCTTATTATGGATAAAAGACTAATGAGTGTTATGTTATGTCCCCTGTCCGAAAAGGTGAAGAGTAAGCAAAGAAGTTGGAGTTAGCTCCGCCCCCTGTCCTTTATTACCTGCTCTGTTCTCCTCCTCAGTGCTTGTAATTCTTCCGGATTCCTGGCCCCACTGCTGCTTGCTCCAGCCTGCTTCTGCCGTGCTTCTGCCTTGCTGCAGTTCCGCTTAACCTGCTTTGCTTTGCCTCTGGCTTGCTTCCTTCTCCGTGCTTACTTGGGTATACTCCACTTCATCCTGGTCCTGACTACTCATTCACCGCTCCGTTTCCTCGCGGCGTTCCGTTGGCTACTGCCCGTAACACGAAGACATTTTCTAAGCCTTTTTTAAAGCCATCTACTGTCCCCGCTGTGACCAGCTCCTGCGGTAGACTATTCCATAGATTCACGGTTCTCACAGTAAAGAAGGCTTGTCGCCTCTGCAGGTTGAACCTTTTTTTTTTCTTTGAGTGAGTACCCCCTTATTTTTTTTTTAGAGGGTTTTACATAGAACAGGATTTTACCATATTTTTTGTATGTGCCATTAATATATTTATATAAATCATGTCCCCCCTTAGTCGTGTTTTTTTCAAGGCTAAATAGGTTTAATTCTTTTAATCTTTCCTCATAACTTAGATTCTCCCCTTATTATGCCCCTTATTAGCTTCGTTGCTCTTCTTTGTATTTTTTCCAACTCCAGGGCATCCTTTCTATGAACTGGAGCCCAGAACTGAACAGCATATTCTAGATGAGGCCTCACTAATGCTTTGTAAAGTGGTCGTACTACAGCCCTGTCCCGCGAGTCCGTGCTGCTTTTAATACAGGTATTTTCTGCCTCCTATTTATTTCAATTGGAGGTCAGAGGTGGAAACCACTTGAAGACTAACAGCCCCCCACTCTCGGTAAAATGACCCTCAGCCCCCCACTCTCGGTAAAATGACCCTCAGCCCCCCACAGGGCTGTGCTGGGTCTGGTAAGACCCAGCAGCAGTCTGCCACTAACGGCACCCGGCGATCATGTGACCAGTCCTGCCGCTGCCTCTATTCATATACACAGCCCTCTCCTCAGGGTTCCCGGCAGTCACTGACTGCTGGAGACCTGACATTCAGCTGCCCGATCGCTCGTGCAGCAAGCTAAAGCCCGCACTGTAAATAGTCTGTGGCGTGGGTTTTAAGGACCCCGACCGCCGGTTGTAAATACGCAGCTAGCGGTCGGGAACCGATTAAATCACATCTTCTTTTGCAGAGATGGATCACCAGAAAGGTCACAAGGGTGACAATCTTGGCACTTATAAAGTTCATAGCTAACGGCAGGGGGATATCACAATCCCTGCAGCTAGTGTTTTTAATTGGAGGTTGCTTTTCTTTTAAAAACCACAGCTGGGGCTACACACAGTACATTGTTAAACAGCAGAAATGCTCCAATATGTCTGCGTATATTGCTCCTTCCCTGGCAGGCGACTGCTTATGCTGAGGAGCTTCCTTCCAACCTGTGTTGCCAGAACCTGTAGAAGACATCTAAGCAATAGATTAATTCGAAATTTATAACCAGAAAGAAAAAAATACATATCTGGTTTCACAGAAAATAAGTATAAAACCAAGTGATAGCTGCGCTCAATGAGGCAGTGCAGCGCTATGCGCAGTTTAAATAGTGGGAACTGGAGCAAAAGACAGGCGAAGCTTCGCCTACTGCACCTCCAAACAAAAGAATCTAATTCCCAAACAGAAAATATTTTAAGGAATAGGATGCAGTCATGAAACAAGAGGCTTCCTCTTTATACAAACACAAATTATTTTTTTTAAGAAACTCTTATTTGAAAAACGCTGAAAACTCAAGGCGCCTCCGCCCCAACACGTGGAACGTCCCAAGGGACACGGACTCGGACTTCCTAGAGAGCGGAAAAGGTTAATGTGAATTAATGCAAGAACAAGAAAAACTTGAAGAACAAGAAGCCAAAGCGCCACAAGTGTAATGAGAGAGTACAAATTTTATTAGGACATACAACACAAAATTACATATATATAAAATTCAAGGGGATCTAAAAAAGAACAGTTTGGGTTGTTTCACAGAATAAATCTAGGGTGTCCTGCGACAAATGGGTTCCTTGGCTCTGATGTGCGTAGCAATGACCAAAAAATAGTCGAATGTCTAACTTGTAAGTTGTAGACATATAGACAGCCTATCAATATTTATACAGATGCATTAAAGAGAAACATGAGGTATATCACATACGTATGTATTCATGAGTGCCCAGAATCAAAAAGTTGCATGACCAGTACTGCCAAGATAGGAATAGGTGAAAGGGAAGAGGTCAGAGTCAGGCCAGCAGGCCAAAAGAGGAATCTGTTAGGTGTCCGAAGCATATATAGATCCAAAGGATCTACTAAAAGCACAATTGAATGTTGTAGCAAGCTTACCCATCAAAATGAATGTATGGATGGCCCCACACTGCGGCCCGAAATGGTAGCGCCCTGACGCGCGTTTCGCCAAACTGGCTTCCTCAGGGGATAGTGTATGATGATGTGGCATTGTACAGACTTATATATAGCTAGGTAGATAATAGCAAAATGTGTTCAGGTGTGCGTTTTTCTCCATTACCGGTCCACGGCGCATGCGCGGGAGTCCGGCCTGAGCCGCGAGATCCCCGCTGTCTGTCGTCACGCCCGCACCGCGCATGTGTGCCCCCAGGGACGCGTGTCCCTGGAGACTAAGCAGGCGCAGCATGAACGTGATGACGACAGAAAGCCGGGCGAGGCTCCCAGGCTCATCCGCGCATGCGCAACCCCGGAACATGCAAGTATTCAAATGAGTGTGATGAGAAGATCCGTTCTACGGTCTTATTATGGAAAAAAGACTAATGAGTGTTATGTTATGTCCCCTGTCCGAAAAGGTGAAGAGTAAGCAAAGAAGAACATGGAGAAAAAAAAAGAAGAAAGAGGAGAAGTCAAGAAAAAGCAAAAAAGAAAAGACGGCAGAACAAGGAATGGTGAGTAAAATAGGAGTGTACCAATAAAAAACGTGACAAAATAAAATTATGAACATAATAGTATAAAAGTAGTGATAAGTTATAACAAGTACATAAGTGTCGTATTCATAGCTCAAAATTATAATGGCAGACTATACATAAATCAAACAGTGAGGCTGTTAATCATAGGAAACAACTGACCGTGAACAATATGATAACAATGAAATGTACCCGCTGCACATGTGAATAAGAAGATCATGATCAACATGAATCAAAGACGCAAGCAAATATGAATACTAGCGATGAGTGAATACAAAAAGGAGAATACTTAAAAAAGTAAATAATAATGAATATTCACTTCCTAAAACCGTGAGGGAGAAGGAACCATAATAGGTTACGTCTCATTATATAACAAGAAAAGGATCATTTGATAAAAATAGAGAACACCGACACAAGAGTAGAAGATCAAATAAGTTTCATCTCGTCCAAGGTGGTTGATTGTTATACATGGAATGTAAGGATATATTCCAGGGACAGCGGATTAGAGTCACCCAGTCACCTAAATATGACAATGCGACAAAAAACAGGCGTTAGTAACAGCTAAAAACACTAAAAAATAAAGGGAATATTCATAAAAGAGAGAATAAAAGAGTATGTAAGGCAAATGTCCTAACAGAGAAAGGTTCTCATAAATACGCGGAAAAGCTCAGGTTCTCGTTGAGACCATGGGGGGTCATGGTGCCCAGTGTGACGATCCACCTGCACTCTTTTTGTGCAAGTGTCCTTTTGACATCTCCACTTCTGACACCGCAATGTATTCGATCAATGCCCCGTACATGGAATGTTTTGATCACATCCGTGTTTTCATTTGAAGTGGCTAGGAATAGTTTTTAAGGTTGTCAGATAGTCTATGTCCCTAGCTGCAATGATGTCCCGTACGTGTTCCCGGACCCGTAATCTTAATTGCCTAGAGGTTAAACCCACATATACCTTGGGGCAGTCACATGTGGCATAGCATATCACGTGAGTAGTACTACACGAGATATTGCAAAATTCTGAAACGTCTGTCGGTCTTAACAGAGTCGAAGGTTGTGATGCATAAAATATTAGGACATGCCACGCAGTCGCCACAGGGAAAACATCCCTGAGCAGGGCCTCTGGCTGAGAACGGGTTTTCTCGTTTCGGGACATAGTGGCTCTGTACCAATATATCTCTTAAGTTCCTGCTTCTTCTCGCTGTCATTTGGGGATGGGAAGGTAAAGCTGGGGTAAATGTTGGCTCTAATTGCAGAATGGGCCAGTGTTTCTGTAAAATATCTCTCATGGTCTGCCATTGGTTGTTATGGATGGAGATGAATCTAATCACACCGGGCGTCTCATCCTTTTGTTCTAACGGCAGTGGGTTAAGCAGATGTTTCCTTTCCACTTTTTTAGCTCGATTGTAACCCCGTTCTCAGCCAGAGGCCCTGCTCAGGGATGTTTTCCCTGTGGCGACTGCGTGGCATGTCCTAATATTTTATGCATCACAACCATCGACTCTGTTAAGACCGACAGACGTTTCAGAATTTTGCAATATATCTCGTGTAGTACTACTCACGTGATATACTATGCCACATGTGACTGCCCCAAGGTATATGTGGGTTTAACCTCTAGGCAACTAAGATTACGGGTCCGGGAACACGTACGGGACATCATTGCAGCTAGGGACATAGACTATCTGACAACCTTAAAAACTATTCCTAGACACTTCAAATTAAAACACGGGTGCGATCCCAAAACATTCCGTGTACGGGGCATTGATCGAATACATTGCGGTGTCAGAGGTGGAGATGTCAAGAGGACACTTGCACAAAAAGAGTGCAGGTGGATCGTCACACTGGGCACCATGACCCCCCATGGTCTCAACGAGAACCTGAGCTTGTCCGCGTATTTATGAGAACCTTTCTCTGTTAGGACATTTGCCTTATATACTCTTTTATTCTCTCTTTTATGAATATTCCCTTTATTTTTTAGTGTTTTTAGCTGTTACTAACGCCTGTTTTTTGTCGCATTGTCATATTTAGGTGACTGGGTGACTCTAATCCGCTGTCCCTGGAATATATCCTTACATTCCATGTGTAACAATCAACCACCTTGGACGAGATGAAACTTATTTGATCTTCTACTCTTGTGTCGGTGTTCTCTATTTTTATCAAATGATCCTTTTCTTGTTATATAATGAGACGTAACCTATTATGGTTCCTTCTCACTCACGGTTTTAGGAAGTGAATATTCATTATTATTTACTTTTTTAAGTATTCTCCTTTTTGTATTCACTCATCGCTAGTATTCATATTTGCTTGCGTCTTTGATTCATGTTGATCATGATCTTCTTATTCACATGTGCAGCGGGTACTTTTCATTGTTATCATATTGTTCACGGTCAGTTGTTTCCTATGATTAACAGCCTCACTGTTTGATTTATGTATAGTCTGCCATTATAATTTTGGACTATGAATACGACACTTATGTACTTGTTATAACTTATCACTACTTTTATACTATTATTGTAATGGCAGGAAGGAGGTGAAGGGAAAGTGAGCCCTAATCTACCCACCGCCCTGTCCCTGCCTACTTGCAACGACCCGCCCTAGGCGACGGGGTACAACTGGGCGGCGGTCCCTACGCTGTCTATGTGCACGGGAGAACAAACAGGGAACACGCAAGGGAAGGGGCAGTAGCCAACGGAACGCCGCGAGGAAACGGAGCGGTGAATGAGTAGTCAGGACCAGGATGAAGTGGAGTATACCCAAGTAAGCACGGAGAAGGAAGCAAGCCAGAGGCAAAGCAAAGCAGGTTAAGCGGAACTGCAGCAAGGCAGAAGCACGGCAGAAGCAGGCTGGAGCAAGCAGCAGTGGGGCCAGGAATCCGGAAGAATTACAAGCACTGAGGAGGAGAACACGGCAGGTAATAAAGGACAGGGGGCGGAGCTAACTCCAACTTCTTTGCTTACTCTTCACCTTTTCGGACAGGGGACATAACATAACACTCATTAGTCTTTTATCCATAATAAGACCGTAGAACGGATCTTCTCACACTCATTTGAATACTTGCATGTTCCGGGGTTGCGCATGCGCGGATGAGCCTGGGAGCCTCGCCCGGCTTTCAGTCGTCATCACGCTCGTGCTGCACCTGCTTCGTCTCCAGGGACACGCGTCCCTGGGGGCGCGCATGCGCGGTGCGGGCGTGATGACGACAGAAAGCGGGGATCTCGCGGCTCAGGCCGGACTCCCGCGCATGCGCCGTGGATCGGTAATGGAGAAAAACGCACACCTGAACACATTTTGCTATTATCTACCTAGCTATATATAAGTCTGTACAATGCCACATCATCATACACTATCCACTGAGGAAGCCAGTTTGGCGAAACGCGCGTCGGGGCGCTACCATTTCGGGCCGCAGTGTGGGGCCATCCATACATTCATTTTGATGGGTAATCTTGCTACAACATTCAATTGTGCTTTTAGTAGATCCTTTGGATCTATATATGCTTCGGACACCTAACACATTCCTCTTTTCGCCTGCTGGCATGACTTTGACCTCTTCCCTTTCACCTATTCCTATCTTGGCAGTACTGGTCATGCAACAATTTAATTCTGGGCACTCATGAATACATACGTATGTGATATACCCCATGTTTCTCTTTAATGCATCTGTATAAATATTGATAGGCTGTCTATATGTCTACAACTTACCAGTTAGACATTCGACTATTTTTTGGTCATTGCTACGCACATCAGAGCCAAGGAACCCATTTGTCGCAGGACACCCTAGATTTATTCTGTGAAACAACCCACACTGTTCTTTTTTAGATCCCCTTGAATTTTATATATATATGTAATTTTGTGTTGTATGTCCTAATAAAATTTGTACTTTCTCATTACACTTGTGGCGCTTTAGCTTCTTGTTCTTCAAGTTTTTCTAGTACATATGAAGCTTGCCTTGATATAAATATATAGTGGAGGTGCTCAGATACTTGATAGTAGCACCTAACCCGTTATTTAACCTGCTGAGTCTTTATATTTAAATAATGCAAGAACAAGCTAAAACATTCAATAGCAGGCTGCAGCAGCAGCTACAGATTGCATAGGGTTAAACACATTTTGTACAACTTGTAGTTCAATCTAGGAAGTCCAGCATAGGAAATGAAAACCGATACAAAATGCAAAGCAAACCATCTATCCAAGTCCATAGGACAGAAAAAATAATAAGGTGGAAGGAGCTAGATATCCTTTTATCCAGTTAGTGTTTAATTTGCTGGAATTTATTAATACCATCAAATTAAACCCGATCTGTCCTACTAGTACACAGGGGCAAAAATACCCCAATATTGTGCTGTTAGTAGGACGTAAGGGAAACTGTAGTGAAGGAAGTCACTCTCCTTTCACATCCTTGTTTGGATAGTTGATGCATCCCACAGTTTGAAAGGCACAAGAGTCTTTCTGTACTGCCCCATGCGAGGCTGGCTGTGGTTTTCAGTGTCACAGCTGCTCTATATACACCTCCTCTCTCTGCAGAGACACCTTATTACAAACCACAACTGTAAATTATTTTAAAACTGTTGTCATTTTGTCACCCACTCATGTTTTCAGTTAGTTTATGACAAATACTACTGCAGAGAAGAGATGATTGTCTGGCTCAGTGAACACAGCCTTATGAAAAGCTCACAAGTAACAGTACCATTGGCGTGTAGGAACCATGAAGTTGCTGCTAATACATTCTGGTTCCAGAGCTGGCATTAATATGTTCTGTTGGACACTGTTACTTATTTATGTCCCTGCGGGACAGCAGACAGGTAAAGTGATGTTGAGATTTTGGGCATTGTAATTGCGATTCTTAGATAATGTATGTATTCAAATTTTAAGCCTGCTTTAATATAGTAAGTTCATCAAACCTATGTCTATCACTATGTATGTTGTGCATTAATAGAAAGTCTGTGTTGGCTGTTGTTCTAGATCTGACTTTATGGACTTGTCCACACGTAACGGAATTGCTGCAGAACATTTCTGCAGCAATTCCGTTGAAAGTAGCAGAATTTCCGCTGTGGCAAAACCGCACCATTACCTGCATTTTTTTACTGCAGAAAATGTTGCATATTTTGCTGCATTTTTCTCACTGCTGGGAGATGGTGACATCTCCTCTGAGAAATGCAGCAATTTAATCCACTTTCCACAGAAGGAGTTGACATGCTACGGTATGAAAAAAACGCACCGCAGGTCAATTTCTGCTCTGAATTTTTACACAGCGTGTATGAGATTTATTACATCTCATCCACTTTGCTGCTACTGTATTCTGCTGCGTATTTTCTGTCCGCAATTCCGGATGGAAAATACGCAGCAATTCTGCTACTTCTGCACAAGCCCTAATGGTTCTTTTCTGTACATCGGCTTTTAAACCAAAAAGACAATATGGAACCCTTATGAAAGGACCATGAAAACAAAGAACAGAGCTTTTTTTAGCATTGCAGTAAAATTATACATAAACTGGTGTACGCCAGTACCTCAAACAAGATCATATACAGTAATTATTGATAAATAGTATAATTAAATGAGGGACCGTCAGCACTTTGCTTTGATGAAAAGAAGGTGGTTCTCACCATAAGATAGGAAATAATATTCAGTAATTTTATATGGAAACCAATGGTTTTGAATTCTCCATGGCCTATGTTCCATTTTTATATGTTCCAGAAATGTCAGTATTAAAAGGTAGTTCTAGTGCCAGGAACCATGTCAGGCAGAAGGGAAGGTCTTCCAAGTTGAGCGGTGAGTGCACAACTTCATTGGATCTTCAAGAAGGAGTGGTGCATTTTTTATAATCGGCATGATAATATAGATAGTTATAATATAATTGAGTTGTGAATATAATGGATTCTATGACCTCATGATCTGAATTTAAAGGGGGTGTCCCACTATAACCCCCTCAATTGATGTCCATTTGTCCTAATAGAACACACGAAAATAGTCCTTTAACCTGTTAGTGACCGCCAATACGCCTTTTCACGGCGGCCACTAATGGGCTTTATTCTGATGCATACGCCTTTTCACGGCGCTGCATGAGAATAAATAAACAGAGCGGGGAGCCGTTAAATCTCCCTGCTCTCAGCTACCAGAGGTAGCTGGGGCATCCCTGCTCTAACGGGTGAGATCGATATCCGTATCGATCTCACCCGTTTAACCCCTCGGATGCAGCGCTCATTAGCTTTTAATGAAGGAGGGAGCGCCCTCTCTCATCGCACCCGCCAATAAGATCGCCGGGTGTCGTGTCTTCTATGACAGCCGGGGGCCTAATAAAGGCCCCCAGGTCTGCCTGTAGTGTATGCCTGCTAGGGCATGCCCGAGGCATGGCCTAGCAGATGCCTGTCAGTTTTAAATGGACAGGCAGTAATACACTACAATACAGAAGTATTGCAGTGTATTATAAAAGTGATTGGAGGATCGCATAGTGAAGTCCCCTAGTGGGACTAGTAAAAAAGTTTAAAAAAAAAGTTTGATAAAGTTACATTTAAAAAAAAAGGTGGTGAAAAACCCACTAAAGTAAAGTTACACATTTAGTATCGCCGCGTCGTAACGACCCCAACTATAAAGCTATTTACATTATTTAACCTGCACGGTAAAAGCCATAAAAAAAACAATGCAAAAATGGCTGTTTTCTATGAATCCTGCCATAAAAATTGTGATAGAAAGTGATCAAAAAGTTGCATCTACTCCAAAATGGTACCAACAAACTACAAGTCGTCCCGCAAAAAAAAGCCCTCCAGCTGCATCGGCGGAAAAATAACGTTTGGGCTCTTCAAATATGGAGACAAAAATCAAATGATTTAGAAAAAAAAGGGTTTTTACTGTGTAAAAGTAGTAAAACATAAAAAAACTATAAAAATTTGGTATTGCTATCGTAATGACCCACTGAATAAAGTTGTTGTGTTATTTATACCACACGGTAGACGGCGTAGATTTAGGACGCAAAAAAGTGGCAAAATTTAATGTGTTTTTTTCTATTCCACCCCCCCAAAGAAAAGTTACTAAAAGTTAATCAATAAATTATATGTACCCCAAAATGGTGCTATTAAAAAATACAACTTGTCCCGCAAAAAACAAGACCTTATACAGCTATGTCGATGCAAAAATAAAAGTTATAGCTCTTGGAATGCGACAATGGAAAAACGTAAAAAATGGCTTGGTCATTAAAGTTTAAAATAGGCCGGACATTTAAGTGGTTAAAACTGCACAGGTAAATCAGGACAAAGCAATATAATAAGTGTTTATCTTGGATGAAGTCAGTTCTTTTGTTTTTCTAAGCAAAGATCACTGTTCTTTTGGCAGAAACACAGGCATTTAATGGCTAACATATTTACTGTTTATGTTAATTTCATTTCTATAATATTATAGCAATATGTTTAACAGAAAACTGACTGTGAGGGAATCTTCACACGGCCTATTTTCGGGCTATAAATGCCCGAATAACGGCCGAAAAATCGGAAGCAGAACGCCTCCAAACATCTGGCCATTGGGAATTTCACTGGGAAAAATGGCCGTTTTTTTAATGCGGCTGATTACGTGCCCCCACTCGAACCCCCCCCCCCCTGTGCCATTTAAGATTTTGCTGCCCCGGTGATTTTTCTTTGTTTTTTCTTTTTGGCGTTAACTGGTAGATTTTATGACCCCATTAAATCCCACCAAACCTCCACCTCGAACCGTTTAAAAGTTGAGGGTGTTACGGAACTTTTGGTGGACACGTATGTTATGTATGTATGTATGTATGTATGCATAATTATATAGTGACCACCGCCAGTTCCAGAACACACACAGATAGATATATCTATCTATCTCTACACACAGTGGCGTAACTATAGGGGTCGCAATTGCGACCAGGTCCCGAAGCCAGGGGGGCCTGTGTTCCCTGGCACCACATCTATAAAAACTGGGTCCTATGTAATTGAACTAAAGTTCTATGGTAACTGACAGAATACTTACCCTCCTCCGTTCCGGAGTGCAGCGGAGGTCTTGATGTCTCTTCGTGTCATGACGTAACGCTGTGTGCCGCGCACCACATCCCAACCCTGGATGGAGTCAGGACCTCCGCTGTGGCCGGAGCCGAAGAGGAGGGTAAGTATACAGTTACTGTCTGCTGGGGCCCGAGTTGTCCAATCCCTAAAAATTGATGTGCTATTCTCCATAAAATAAAAAAAGGTATGGCTCACAGAAAATAGTGACACACATAATTTTTTAATGAATAGTTGTTTGTTGTTTTTTTAAGTTTTATTTAAAAAAATAAAATAAAAATTTGGCATGGTCGTAATCTTGTGTAAAATATATGAACAGTGACGTCTGGGTTGTCTCTTGGAGCGGAATCCCCGGCCTCAGCGGGGCAAATGCTCTAGCTAGGGAGTTCCCTCCTAAAGGGAACCCAAATGGCGCCATCTGCAGGGGGAGGGGCACTAGCTACATGGGCACTGTGGCACTATCTACAGGGGACACTGTGGCGCAATCTACTTGGGAATTATGTGTTGTACTACGTACATGTGGGCACTGGCACTTTACATGTGGGCACTGTGGTACAACCTACAGTGTGCACTGTTGCGCTATGCAGGCACTCTGTTAATATGTGGTCACTGGCACCATCTGTGTGGGCACTAGCTATAGTGGGCACTGTGGCACTATCTACAGGGGCATTGCGGCACTATGGGGCCCTATACTGTGTGGTTGCAGCGAAGGGGGCATTATACTATGAGGGCAGTTAAGGGAGCATAATACTGTATGGGGGCATCTGTGTGGGCATTATACTGTATGGGGGTCAGCTATAGGGCATTATACTGTGAGGGAATTTGTGTGCGCATTATACTGTATGTGGGCATCTATGGGGGCCTTATACTGTGTGGGGAGCAGCTATAGTGGCATTATACTGTGGGGGGGGTTTCTATGGGGGCGTTATACTGTGGGGAGGCACTATGGGAGCATGATACTGTGTGGGCTGAACCGCGTGTGTATCTGAAAGGAAAAAAATGTGGTTGTCACTCTTTGCGATACTTGAAATTTGGGAGGTATGGACCCCTCATGCAGGTAACACACCCACTACACACATGTACACCTTACACACAGACCCTACATACACTATGCACACTACACACAGACTTTTACTTGTTTCAAGGATATGTGCACGTAGTGTTTTTTTTACCAAGCAGAAAAAATGTGCCCCTAAGAATTCATTCTGGATTTTTGGGGTCTAACACTCTCTCTCTTTGCTGTGGCTGAATGCAGTAGCTTGGTCATGTGGTGATGATGTAACTAAATGTCCTGCACCTTTTTCCAGTTACGATTTTGCCACAATTTGGTGAGAAAATCACTGCAAAACAAACATTTAAACCTAAACCACTAGTTAAAGATGGCAGATATACACTCGTGCACCAATAACTACAGTATTTGTTTCTAAACACTTGCGTATTCAAGTTGACCATCACTACTGTGATCAAAGGGACCACCCAGCCTGTTAAATTTAGAGTTATGCTTATTTATTCAACACATTATTTTCTCTCCTATCAGATATGTTTATACAAAAAAAATAAAAATATAAATATTTACAGGTATAAATGAAGAAAAGAAGACACCGAAGGATCTTGTTTGCTACCAGAATTACACAGTGAAAAACTACTTTTGCTACTGTAGTTGGAGAGCTGGGGAGGAATCACAAAATCCCACTTATAAATTAAACTATTGGTATGTATAATGATAGAGTAACCTTCTTCTTAATTTGGAAGTTCCTCCAAAAACTGATCATTTCCTCCTTGAGTGTTTTTGTTTTCAGTTTCTTTCATTCAAGATATCATTTGAGAAGTATTTTCCACTTTGTACCTCATTTTACAAGCCAGGCTGGTATATACAAAGATGATGGGAGTTATATACAGTGATGATAGCTAGTATATACATGGATGATGGGGATTATTTAAGACTCTTGCTTACTGGCAGCATTGCTTTTGTTAAGTCTCCTCATCCAAAAATGCTAGAGCCCTGTTGACCCACAAACTAGCTGAAGGCACTAAGCAGGGCGATCTTGATTTTTGGGCAGACCTTTATGTTACTAATGTTAGAAGGGCCTGGTGACAGACATCGCCCCAAAGTCTGAGTTCCCAAATTTAGAAAACCGTCGTTTTTTGGGCCCTGATTTTATCCATGGATTGAAGGGCAGATTCAGAGCATGCAAGTAATTTGCAGAGCTAAAGAAACCTGGGCAATCCAAGAAGCCCATTTGTTTTGAGTGTTGTCTATTCAAGTTCCAGGTGGCGAATCTTAGGAACACTCCAAGAAGTTGTTCGGCCACTTTCACAATTTGAGTGGGCAAAGGTGCTAGCTCAAACGCTGTCCAAAGGGAGTGTGTTAGTAAGTTGGTTTGTCAGTCTTAAAGTGTAACACTGTAGTCCATCTTACTCGGGACTACAGGGAAGAAAAAAGATCTTTGCATTAGCCCTTTCCCAATCTTGTCAGATGAGGCAGAAGGCATTAGATTTAGCGATAACCTTGGATGCCTCTCGGAATGGATGGGGAGCCTATTCTCACAATGCTGCAGCACTGGGGAGCTTGCAGACATTGGAAACTAAAAAGCACATCAACTTATTGTAGCTAACAGCTGCAAAGCTGGGGCTTCAAAAGTTGATTTTCCCGTTGCCAATCCACAGCACTGTCCTGATTCAGATGGACAGCAGGACTGCCATGGCCTATGCAAATAAACAAGCTTGAGATCCATTACCTTGTACAAGGAAGGCTTAGGGTATGTTTACACAGCCTATTTTCAGCAGTTTTTCGGCTCACGAAAAATGGCTAAAAATTTGGGGAACCTCTCCAAACATCTGCCCATTGATTTCAATAGGAAAGACGGCGTGCCGTTCCCATGGGGTGTTTTTTACGTGGCCTCGTAAAAAGAAGTGCATGTCACTTCTTGAGCCCTGTTTGGACCTGTTTTTCATTGACTTAATAGAAAAACAGCTTAAACGGCTAAAAATCAGAGGCTATATTCCCTTGAAAACAACCACTATTCACACGACGGGGTCAGAGTGTCAGCCGATAAAAATGGCCGCACCCTGCCCTCTGTAGATCATGACAACACAGACCCACTTGTACATAGCCCCCCCCCATAGATGGCACTCCCCTACCTTCCTGTAGGGGACCGGCCACAGCGCTGAGTATTCTGCTTCAGAAGTCCCTGATGTCACTGTCCAGATTCCGATCGAAGCTGCATCTAGGGATTCGGTATTCAGCTCCTACAGAGAGCAACAAAATACCCTCCTCCTTCTCCTCACATGTACTTCGCACTGTGAGGAGGAGAGGAGAGCGAGCGGCAGAATGCACGGCCATCATTCGGATCACATCCGAGTGACAGCCGTGCTTTACACAGCCCCATAGACTTCTATGGGGGCCAGGAGAACGGCCCGATATAGGGCATGTTCCATTTTTTGACGGGCCATCAGAAAATCGGCCGTCTGAATAGCCCCATTTGTGGTCTACTGTTCCTACTGCGGCTGGGTGATGACCGTTCAAAGAACGGCTGTCACACGATCGAGAATTCCTGTCGTGTGAATAGGGCCTAAGAGTGGATCCTGGAACAGAATTTGGATTCCAGAGCCCAATATGTTATGGATCATTCCAACTAAACGGTGGATGCGGTGTTGAGGCAGATAATGTTACTGTTAAGTGACACTCAAACGGGAGCTTTTTCAAAGGATAGATCAGAGCTTTGGTGTCAGGCAGATAGACCTTTTTGCTTCAGCCGTCTCAGCATAGACTAGCAGGTTTGTATTGAGAACTTGGTCTAAGGGGGCATGGAGAGTAGATTTCTAATCCTTTCCATGGACTCACCTGACAAACCTGTAGGCATTTCCTTATCAGACCTTGTTGCCTCAAGTTCTATTAAAGATTCAAGAGGTTCAAGTGGAAGACAAAGTGCTGGTTTATCCAGTGTGGCCTTAATAGCCATGGTCTGTTGATCCACAGACTAATCAAGGGTGGCTCCACAGCTGACTGCTTCCGAAGGTCGAAGGACCTACTTCTCCAGTTTCCCACAGAACAAGGAACAGGTATAAGGTTGTCCTCATAGTTTTAGCCTTAGAATTTCTGCCACAGAAAAATCCATTCTGGTATGGCATCCAGCACAATTAAGTACTTCATTCCAAATCTTAAAGAAAACAATGTACACCTTAGACTACTCAAAGGTACTTCTTCTGCTAGACCTAATACTCCCAAGTTTTCGGCCATATGGGAAGTGGAACCGTTTCTACAATTCTTAGTACCATGTCTGTTAGTGAATGTCCTCTTATGATTTAGGGCATTACACTTTAATGCCTGCTTTCACTTGCTATGGTGGCAAGGACAGCAGAACTTACTCTTTTCCACATCAATGAACCTTGGCTCTCCGTATCACCAGGAGGTTCCCACATAGTACTTAATGTCAGAAGCAAACGGCTCAGCTGAACAACTCGCTGATAGAGATGGGTTTGATCAGAGACCCAGGTGAGCCTTTCCTCTGTATGATCCAGGCAATGCAAGAGTACCTTAACCTCTCTGCTCTACATAGAGGGGAGATCGCAGATCTCTACTTAACTTCCAGACCCCTTTTTGTAAGGTCTCTGTAAACTCTAATAGGGGCTGGATTATTTTTGTTATCAGAAGTTCGGTCATAGATACCACGACTTTCAGGGCCCACTCTACTAGAGGAGCGGCTTCCTCTATGGCCACATCAAAAGGGGTTCCCCTTACAGCCAGATGACCATCAAAGAGGACCTTTTGTTATATTATATTGACACCCTTCTAAAACACAACGCTTTTGATTTATAAGAGGTACCACAAGGTGTGTGCTACTCTACCCATCAGCTGGTGATAGGTGGCTGCCTCACCAAAGAACAAAGTTCAGTTTGCAGGATCTATGACCTGCAAGCTGTTTTTGTTCAAGGGGAAAAGACAGCCACCTAGCAACAGCGACCTTCCCAATTTCCCCCCTTCCACCCAACCGAGGTGTTACCCTGTTGGTAGCTTAGGCCTCATGCACACGACCGTAGCCATGTACACGGCTGTGATTTTCGGGTCGGCTGGCCACGGAGTGTGAGCCGCCCGCAAATCGCGGGCTGTGCACATGGCCGCTGCTATTATTTTCAATGAGCCCGGACTGCAGAACACAGCCGTAATAAGGCTTGCCCATTGTTTTTGCGGTCTGGGCTCCGGGGTCATGCACGGACCGTGGAAACCACGGTCATGTGCATGGCCCCATAGGAATGAATGGGGCCGCAATTCTCCCGTGGATTTTCGGGGGAATTGCGGCCGCAAAAGCACGTTCGTGTGCATGGGGCCTTAGATTGTTTATTATTGTTCCAATCTTTTCTAAGCCAGCCGTGGAGCCAGTATAAAGGGCCCCCGTCACAAGTCAAATTTAAGACGTGGAGACCAGTTTAAGCCTAAGCTTTAGGAGTTTCCAGTTATTCTTAGGCTGGGTTCACACGAGCATGTTGCGTCCGTATAGGACGGAACATATTTCGGCCGCAAGTCCTGGACCGAACCCACTGCAGGGAACCGGGCTCTTAGCATCATAGTTATATACAACGCTAGGAGTCCCTGCTTCGCTGCAGGACAGCTGTCCCGTACTGTAATCATGTTTTCAGTATGGGACAGTAGTTCCACGGAGAGGCAGGGACTCCTAGCATCGTACATAACTATGATGCTAGGAGCCCGGCTCCATGCAGTGCAGTGTGTTCTCGTGTGAACCCAGCCTTAGAGAAGATATTTAAGAATTCTTCTGACACTGTAAAAGAACTAAGAAGTATTAGATTGCATACTGTTTAGTTTTGCTCTGCAATAAAAATTCCAGGAGTTGTCTTGCTTTAGTAATAAGAAAACATTTGTGATACTGACTAGACTTCCTGTGTAGAATAACACTAGCCGCACCCTTTCATGACCAAGGGTCACTGAAACCCCTGCATCCAGGTCAAATTTTCCATTTCTAATATGAACTTCTTTAAACGATATCTTTGCAACTGCTTTGGGTATCGCAACTATTTTTACTTTGTGTTTTTTTACAAGACTTATGAAGCTTTTAATTTTCTAGATTAGAGGAAGTAATTCCACGTTTTTAATTTTTATTATGAGCAGACAAATCACAAAAAATGTGGAAAAAACATTTTTGAAATTGTTTTATACATCCTACCGTGTGTGTGTGTGTGTGTGTATATATATATATATATATATATATATATATATATATCTAGCCAGCACGGTTTTTATGAAGAGGTGAGCAGAAGCCTAGACAGAGGGGCCGCTGTGGATATAGTGTTTTTGGACTTTGCAAAGGCATTTGACACTTTCCCTCATAGACGTCTAATGGGTAAATTAAGGACTCTAGGTTTAGAAAATATAGTTTGTAATTGGATTGAGAATTGGCTCAAGGACCGTATCCAGAGAGTTGTGGTAAATGATTCCTACTCTGAATGGTCCCCGGTAATAAGTGGTGTACCCCAGGGTTCAGTGCTGGGACCACTATTATTCAACTTATTTATTAATGATATAGAGGATGGGATTAATAGCACTATTTCTATTTTTGCAGATGACACCAAGCTATGTAATATAGTTCAGTCTATGGAAGATGTTCGTGAATTGCAAGCGGATTTAAACAAACTAAGTGTTTGGGCATCCAGTTGGCAAATGAAGTTTAATGTAGATAAATGTAAAGTTATGCATCTGGGTACCAACAACCTGCATGCATCATATGTCCTAGGGGGAGATACACTAGGGGAGTCACTTGTTGAGAAGGATCTGGGTGTACTTGTAAATCATAAACTAAATAACAGCATGCAGTGTCAATCAGCTGCTTCAAGGGCCAGCAGGATATTTTCGTGCATTAAAAGAGGTATGGACTCGCAGGACAGGGATGTAATATTGCCACTTTACAAAGCATTAGTGAGGCCTCATCTAAAATATGCAGTTCAGTTCTGGGCTCCAGTTCATAGAAAGGATGCCCTGTAGTTGGAAAAAATACAAAGAAGAGCAACGAAGCTAATAAGGGGCATGGAGAATCTAAGTTATGAGGAAAGATTAAAAGAATTAGACCTATTTAGCCTTGAAAAAAGATGACTAAGGGGGGGACATGATTAATTTATATAAATATATTAATGGCACATACAAAAAATATGGTGAAATCCTGTTCCATGTAAAACCCACTCAAAAAACAAGGGGGCACTCCCTCCGTCTGGAAAAAAAAAAGGTTCAACCTGCAGAGGCGACAAGCCTTTACTGTAAGAACTGTGAATCTATGGAATAGCCTACCGCAGAAAAGTTTCCCTTCCCTTTTCCCGTCCCTTGGTTGAACTTGATGGACATGTGTGTTTTTTCAGCCGTACTAACTATGTTATATATATATATATATATATATTTCCAAAAAAAGAGAACGTGAAGCAGCACTCAAAGTGAATTTATTCATCCAACATGGTTCCATGTTGGATGAATAAATTCACTTTACTTGAGTGCTGCTTCACGTTCTCTTTTTTGTTGATATCTAACACATAAGGAGAGGTCACTCCTTTATTTTTGAAGCTTTGCACCAGCCTAGTCAGGCATTTGTTCACAGTGCTGCTCTAATCCTCTGCTTTTTTTAAAATATATATATATATATATATATATATATATATATATATATATACACACTTATACACTACCGTTCAAAAGTTTGGGGTCACCCAGACAATTTTGTGTTTTCCATGAAAACTCACACTTATATTTATCAAATGAGTTGCAAAATGACTAGAAAATATAGTCAAGACATTGACAAGGTTAGAAATAATTATTTTTATTTCAAATAATAATTTTCTCTTTCAAACTTTGCTTTCGTCAAAGAATGCTCCATTTGCAGCAATTACAGCATTGCATACCTTTGGCATTCTAGCTGTTAATTTGCTGAGGTAATCGGGAGAAATTTCACCCCATGCTTCCAGAAGCCCCTCCCACAAGTTGGATCGGCTTGATGGGCACTTCTTGCGTACCATACGGTCAAACTGCTCCCATAACTGCTCTATGGGTTTGAGATCTGGTGACTGCGCTGGCCACTCCATTACAGATAGAATACCAGCTGCCTGCTTCTTCCCTAAATAGTTCTTGCATAATTTGGAGGTGTGCTTTGGGTCATTGTCCTGTTGTAGGATGAAATTGGCTCCAATCAAGCGCTGTCCACAGGGTATGGCATGGCGTTGCAAAATGGAGTGATAGCCTTCCTTATTCAAAATCCCTTTTACCTTGTACAAATCTCCTACTTTACCAGCACCAAAGCAACCCCAGACCATCACATTACCTCCACCATGCTTGACAGATGGCGTCAGGCACTCTTCCAGCATCTTTTCAGTTGTTCTGCGTCTCACAAATGTTCTTCTGTGTGATCCAAACACCTCAAACTTCGATTCGTCTGTCCATAACACCTTTTTCTAATCTTCCTCTGTCCAATGTCTGTGTGCTTTTGCCCATATTAATCTTTTCCTTTTAATAGCCAGTCTCAGATATGGCTTTTTCTTTGCCACTCTGCCCTGAAGGCCAGCATCCCGGAGTCGCCTCTTCACTGTAGACGTTGACACTGGCGTTTTGCGGGTACTATTTAATGAAGCTGCCAGTTGAGGACTTGTGAGGCGTCTATTTCTCAAACTAGAGACTCTAATGTACTTGTCTTGTTGCTCAGTTGTGCAGCGGGGCCTCCCACTTCTTTCTACTCTGGTTAGAGCCTGTTTGTGCTGTCCTCTGAAGGGAGTAGTACACACCGTTGTAGGAAATCTTCAGTTTCTTGGCAATTTCTCGCATGGAATAGCCTTCATTTCTAAGAACAAGAATAGATTGTCGAGTTTCACATGAAAGCTCTCTTTTTCTAGCCATTTTGAGAGTTTAATCGAACCCACAAATGTAATGCTCCAGATTCTCAACTAGCTCAAAGGAAGGTCAGTTTTATAGCTCCTCTAAACAGCAAAACTGTTTACAGCGGTGCTAACATAATTGCACAAGGGTTTTCAAGTGTTTTCTAATCATCCATTAGCTTTCTAACACAGTTAGCAAACACAATGTACCATTAGAACACTGGAGTGATGGTTGCTGGAAATGGGCCTTTATACACCTATGTAGATATTGCATTAAAAACCAGACGTTTGCAGCTAGAATAGTCATTTAGCACATTAACAATGTATAGAGTATATTTCTGATTAATTTAATGTTTTCATTGAAATAAACTGTGCTTTTCTTGCAAAAATAAGGAAATTTCTAAGTGACCCTAAATTTTTGAGTGTGTGTGTGTGTGTGTGTTGTGACAACCATGTGGAGAGGTTGTGGATGGGGTCTATACTTCCCCCAAGATTTCTGTCTTCTGCTATCTGAAAACAACCAGGGACTAAATTCAGCAGAGAATGTGGTTCTTCCTCTACATTAGGTTTTATCTAAAACCTGGAAAAGGGCCTGGTTGTTGGAGTGGGGAGAGATGGGTGTGTCCCCGCTCCATCCACACAGTCCTGGTCTTGGGCTATCTAGCTATTAATCAGGGGTCAGGTGTGATAGCCCTTTAAAAAGGCTGCAGTTCAGTCACACTCTCTCTCAGCCTTGGGAGAGGAGCTTGTGAGAGCAAACCGACTGCATTCATAACAGGTTGTATGGTCTGCATGGTTTATGGTGCCAGGCATTAGGCCTGCACTGTTAGTTAGGATACCTGACTGTATAGTTAGTGCCGAACAGGCATATCGTTTTCTTTTTTATTTGTTTTCTTTTTATTCATGTACAACCTGTAAATAAAACTGGCTGAGGCCAGTAGTACCACATCTTTGCTGTGCGGACTGAAATTTGCTGGCGTGTTTAATACCGAGTGCCCATCTACCCCAGGAGACTACTGTCCCGCTACCTAGTTCCCTTACTATATATATATATACATACATACTGTCACCCTGGATCGCTGTGAGCGGATAATAGGGCCATAACACTATATTCACACAACGTGAAAACAAGGGCAGTTAATAATGGATCATTTCTCAGTTTTTCATGGCTGTTTTGCATCAATGTGTGTCAAAATTTTAATCCATTTCCCGACCGTCTGACCGTTTTTTTTACCGACCTTTGCCATCCGTTTTTCATGGACATGAAAAAAATGGATGAATTTTATTAGTTAGGATTTTTTTTTGTTGCCTCCACCTGAAAACACCACAGTGCCCATGTAGATGGTGACAGTGCCCACCGAAAATAGTGCACCCCCCCACGTAATTGGCACCGCCTTCCTGTAAATAGTACCACTGTAGCTCCCTGTAGGAGCGGAATCCATCTGGCCGGGGATACCGCTCCTAGAGGGGTGCCCTTTATGTCTCTGTCCATATATGGACAGTGACGTCAGAGGCTAAATCTAAAAGTGGAATCCCCTGCCTCAGCAGCGCTGTGGCCGGTGATTCCGCTCCAGGAGTAGCCCCTGACGTCACTGTCCATATATGTTCGTATCCTGACACCTAGTGAGTGAATTATGCCACCATACTGTTACCAAATAATACTCTGAACCAAGACCACATATTACCAACGCGTAGTGGATGAACAATACTACCAGTAATGCCCCAAACCGTAAGTGTCCCCTTTGTGCCCCCACTTAGTAATAATGCTCACTCCGTTATAATTCCCCTTTTTATGACCCTTCTCAGTAATCATGCGCCTACTCAAAATGAATGTCCCATTTTATGTCCCCTACAGAAGTCGTGTCCTAACACCCATTAATAGTGCCCCCTCTGCACCCCTGAAAAGAGAAAAAGCGAAACCTTGCCTAACCCCGTTCCCATGACGAGTTGGAACTTTTTCCTCTCTCTGCGTTCAGAGGCCTGGCGCAGGCGGTGGGATGCATTAATGGCATCATGCTGCCTGCGCAAGACCGCTTTTGTCATCAGCATGCTTTGGTCTAAACCAGTCTGTGGCCTATGAGATTCAATGGTGGAGCAGGGAGCCAATACGTTTCTGCCTGCCCTAGTTTTCAATACAAAAAAAAGACGGTTGACCCATTCTCTGTGCCCCGCGGGCCCCGTAGCAGCCATAATGGTAGTTATGCCCCTGTAGACTAACCTAAAACTAGCACAAGTCCTTTGCCAAGTTTTACCTGTTGTACACATTACATAAATGTGTACTCAGACGTTAAGACATATGTCGTACAGTGCATAAATATGTGCAGGAGGCATGTTGTGTGCTCACTTCAATAAACTTCATTTGTTAGTGTCAGAGATCGAGGAGTTCTAAAATGGGTTAGTAAAACAATGTATGACTAGTAACCGAAACAGACAGGTAGAAATGATAGAAATAGCTTATGGGAAAGAGACTGAGAGGAAGTGGTTATAGGATTAAAGTTTCAGGTTTTTTCTAATAGTTCTTGTGGCTTCCATATATGTTTCTTAGAACAAACTTCACATATTTGCAAGCTGAAAAAGCTGACATAGTTCGAAATCTACACAAAGGAAAGCATTTTAAAGTCTAAACTACTTAAACAGTATAATGTTTTTATAAATACAGACTTGGTAAATGCATAATATGGAAAGCAAAAGGTGCTCCCAAATGCTGTGAATGTCCATGGATATGAAAATGTCCACCATTGAAAACATCTTTGATATTTATTTTTATATATATACACATCCAAAACTCTGCGCTGATTCCAGTTGCGCCCTTCCAGCATATGGGCGCATCTGTATGCCATCTGTATGCCCATTTTTACCTTGCCTTAACGCAAATGGGCGTACAATTACGCCCTGAGGATGAAGGGGGCACGAGCTGTTCCCGCGCCATCCGTAGCCGACATCCCGCTGCAATGGCGACAATCACGGTTCACTCTAAACGCTGCTGTTTAACTCCTTAAATGCTGCGGTCAATAGCGACCACTGCATTTAAGTGGTTGACACAGAGGGAGGGGGCACACTCTGTACCCCATCGCCCCCCTGCGAGCGATCGCGGGGTGCTGATGGTTGCTATGGCAACCAGGAAGCCTAACAATGGCCTCCTGGTTGGCCATGTACGAAAGCCTATTAGGTCCTGCCAAAGGAAGGAAGTTGAAAAATGACAGTTACAATACACTGCACTACATAAGTAGTGCAATGTATTGTACAGGGGATTAGAAGAACAGACCTTAAAGTCCCCTAGTAAGTTTAAAAAAAAAAAGTGAAAAAAATATGTCTTAGAAAAATAAATACAAGTTTTAAGTAATAAAAACAAGAATTGCCCAGTTTCCTTGATCAAGTCCTTTCTAACTGGAAAATAAAAATAACGTAGAAAAACAATACATAATGGGTATTGCCGCGTTTGAACGCTGTAAAAAAAATAATTAAAAACCGATGGCAGAATTTTCTTTTATTGACCACCTAGTTTCCAAAAAAAGTGCCCAAAAATGGTACCGATAAACTACAATTTGTCACGTAAATAACAAGCGCTCTCGCACTGCTCCGTCGACTAAAAAAATATATATGGCTCTCAGAATAAGCTGACGCCAAAACATTATTTTATTTAGAAAAAAGGGTTTTTATTGTGTAAAAACCGTAAAACATGTTGCTTATACTGCACGGTGATCGCCATAAAAAAATTCTAAAAACCGTTCCATTTTGCTGTTTGCTGGTCTCCTCACCTCTCAAAAATGTAATAAAAACTGATCAAAAATCAAATGTACCTCAAAATAATACCAATAATAACTACAGCTCGTCCCATAAAAGTCAAGCCCTCACACAGCTCCGTCAACTGAGAAAATAAAGTTATCACTCGCCGAACGCAATGATGCAAAACAAAGGCCCAGATTAATTTATATGTCCAGCAGTTCTTCACCTAAAAACCCCATAGATGCAGCGGAGACTGACATTTTGGGGTCTTGTGCTACATATGGGGCTAGTGAAGAAGTCAAAGATTAGGCAATGCTGGAGTTGTATAATACCACAGACACCATTTATAAGTGCGACACCTGCATCCAAAAAAAACTGGCCTGTGAATAATGGATTGGTTCAAAGCGTACGTCAATATCCATCGATAATTAATGTTATTGATTTACCCCATTATTATACCAGCTTATGTGCTGATGTACTCCACTAAACTTACTAATGCTCCCACATTATAAACTGAAATACCAGTAAAACCCTAAAAAAAAACAAACAATCAAGCAAAATTCTCTCTCCAAAAGCCAAATGGCCGTACTTCTGAGCCTAGCAGTGTGCCAAAACAGCAGTTTATGACCACATATGGGGTATTACTGTACTCCGGAGGACCCACTTAACAATTTATCAGGTGTGTGTCTCCAGTGGGGCAAGATGGGGACAACATATTGGGCACTGAAATAGCATGTCTGTGGAAAATGTGTGCATTAGTACACTGTGGAATCCACTAGGTGCTCCTTAATTCCTGAGGACTGTGTTTGAATCCTGTAGCAAAACTAAGGACACATGTGGGATAGTTTTGAAAATTGAAGAATCTGTGTAATAAATATTGAGTTGTGATTTTCTGTTAACACCTGCTGTGTTACTGAAATAAATGGATTAAATTGAAAATCTTCCAGAAAAAATGCAATTTGTCAATTTTACCTCCACTCTGCTATAATTCCTGTGAAACACCTAAAGGCTGGGTTATCACGACCTATTTTCAGGCGTAAACTTCTTTTAAATTACGCCTGAAAACACTGCTCAAATACGTCGGCAAACATCTGCCCATTCATTTCAATGGGTTTGCCGACACACTGTGCCGACTACCTTTAATTTTACGCGTCGCTGTCAAAAGATGACGCGTAAAATGACTGCCTCGGCAAAGAAGTGCAGGACACTTCTTGGGGCGTAATTTGAGCCGTTTTTCATTGAATCCAATGAAGAACAGCTCCAAATTACGGCCGTAATTGACGCCTCGCAAACCGCGAGTACATGCAATTACGTCTGAAATTACGGAGCTGTTTTCTCCTGAAAACAGCTCCGTAATTTCAGACGTAATGGTCGTTATCGTGTGCACATACCCAAAGGGTTAACAAACTTCCTAAATGCTGTTTTGAATACTTTGAGGGGTGCAGTTTTTTAAATGAGGTGACTTATGAGGGGTTTCTAATAAATAGACCCTTCAAATCCACTTCAAAACTGAAGTGGTGCCTAAAAACAAATATTTTGTTGAATATTTGAAAAACTGCTAGTAAATTAATAAGTCTTAACGTCCTGAAAAAAAATTACATGAAATAAAAAAAATAATGCCTACATACAGTAGACCTATATAGTAAACCTTATTTATTCACTAGTTTGTGTGGTACCGTTATCCATTTTAGAAGTAGAGGATTTCAAATGTTGAAAAATGCAAATTTTTCTAAATTTTCTTTTACGTTTTTTTTTTTTACATTTTTTATAACTGAAGAGTAAACATATTGATCAAAATTTACCACTAACACAAAGAACAATGTGCTACGAAAAAATACTCTCAATGACTTGGATAAGTAAAACCATTTCAGAGTTATTACCACATAAAGTGACATTTTAAATTTGAAAAATGGGGCTGGTGCTGAAGGGTTTAACTTCTTAATTTTATCTTTGTTTAAGAAAAGCAAAGCTCTGATCACTATAGTTTCCAAAACACTTGCATTATCATGGAGTTAAATGATAAAATTGTGGCTGCCCTCATATTGTTCAACTAGTGATTCCATAACTTAATCACAAGCCTTTAATGATATATTTTTTTTCACGATCGAACCTATGGAAGACCTGGTGGAACAGATGCACTATTTCACTCAGTTGGTACAAGGTCTGGCTATAAGGATTCAACATCTTGAAACTGCACACAGGACCAAGCAGTCGTTCCAGTCGCAACTCTTGAACCTAAAGTGAACTTACTCGATAATTTTTCCGGTGATTCGTAAGTCTTTTCTTAATTTTCGGGAGAGTTGTAAGTTGTATTTTCGACTAAGACCTTTCTCCTCTGGAACTGAGCAGCAGCATGTTGGTGTAGTCATTTCACTTTTGCAGGGAGATCCTCAAACCTGGGCCTATTCGTTGGGACCTGATGCCCCTGAACTTTTTTCTGTGGAGATCTTCTTTTGGGCCTTCGGTTTAATATATGGAGGACCATATATCACTGCAGTAGCCAATCTGTTATCTCTCCAGCGTCCTGTCGAAGATTATTGTTCAGAAATTAGACGGTCCATCTCTTCACAGTAGAATGATGCTGCACTCCGATGTCAAAACCGCCGAGGCCTTTCTGAAACCTTAAAAGATCTCTTAGTAAATTACGCTCCGCCCTTGACTTGAGAGGATACTATGACTCTTGTTGTGCGTCTGGATCGACGTCTACGAGAATGCAATAATGAAATCAGCAATGGCCTTTCCCTTTCCCTGCGCTGAGGTCCCTTCATCTGATGCACAAGAGCCCATGCATGTCTTCTCAAGAACGGATACTTTTCTATTTTTCTATTACGGGGGCGCTGGTCATACGCTGAAGAACTGTTTAAAACGTCCAGAACGCCCAGCCCCGGAAAGCTTCAGAGCCTAGATGGTCCCTGGGAATACCACCTGGGCAATAAGGTTTTTCCCACATTTTCTCAAAATCCTTTTGTCTGTTAATGTATGGTTTAATAATGTTTGTATTTCTGGTCAAACTTTTGTAGATTGTGGTTCTGCGGCTAATTTCTTGGATTTCCAGGTTGCATGTGATCACAGCACATCGAGATCACGTTGTGCTGTCATTTAGAGTGTGGTCTCGCAAGATCATGCTTGCTGTCATTAAGTCTCACACAAACGTTACCAAAGTGTCGGGATTGTGAATAGACATCGCGTCCTGGCTGGAGGTGATGGCTATTCACTCTCAAGGCACTTCAGTAACGTTAATGTGTGAGTAAGTGACAGATCACGATGTCTGAGTACATGAATGGAGAGAAGTGTATGACGCCGATTGGTCAGCATCATACACTTCTCTTTAAAACGCCTACTTGGTCAAAAAGTAAAAACATGCCCAGTTGTCTATTAAAGTCATTAGAATAAATCTAAAATAGGTCATAACTCCATCAAAATAGATTTTCGAAATAAAAATCACTGCTGTGATCTACATTACAGCGCCAATCACATTATGTAGAAGATGGGGCACTTATAATGTGGTGACAGAGCCTCTTTAAGATTCTTGCATATCTTTTGTCTACTACTAATGTATCTTGTAACGCACTATCCGTGCCAGAGTGTATTCAAGATTTTGAGGATGTCTTCTCTGAAATCCGTTGTGAATCTCTCCCTCCTCATAGGACGTATGACTGCCCCATTGTACTGCTACCTAATGCTAAGCTGCCTAAGTGGCGGATTTATAATCTTTCTGCTCCGGAAAAACAAGCCATGAAAGATTACATTAAAGACAGTCTCCGTAAGGGTTCATATTCGTCCATCTACTTCTCCTGTGGTGCAGGTTTTTTCTTTGTTGAAAAGAAAGATGGCAGTTTAAGACCCTGTATCGACTACCGTTAAAAATCAATAGCCTCTTCCTCTCATCCCGGACCCGTTGAATCAGGAGTCAGGTGGTTCTCTAAACTGGATTTATACGGCACCTACAATTTGGTTCGTATCCACAGAGGGGATGAGGGGAAGACAGCATTTAATACTCCAGATGGTCATTATGAGTACTTGGTCATGCCTTTTGGTATAAGTAATACTCCAGTGGTTTTTCAGAACCTGGTTAATGATATTTTCAGAAACTTTATTGGACGCTTTGTGGTTGTGTATATGAACGATATTCTTTTGTGTTTTCTTTCGATTGGTCCTCTCATGTTCAATGTCGTCCTTCAAGTGCTGAGGTAAAATTGTCTTTACGTGAAATTGATAAATGTCTTTTTGAAGTTCAGGAAGTAAATTTCTTGGGGTATGTTCTTTCTCCTCATGATTTTCGTATGGACTCTGCAAAGCTTTTAGTGAAGTGGGTTGGACCCAATCAAGAACTGCCTTAACCTTAGCAGAGGTACTTGGGTTTTGCTAATTACCAAAAATGTATTCATAATATTTCCTCCAATTCCAAACCTTTGACGGATCTTACGAAAGTGGGCTCTGACCTTGTAAATCGGAAACCTAGTCCGGTCGTCACCTTCAAAACCTTAAAACAGTGTTTTTTATAGAAGCGCCTGTTCTTGTTCAACCTGACCTTTCTAGCCCCTTTATTGAGGTTGATGCCTCAGAAATAGGTGTGGGGGCTGTGTTGTCTCAAGGATCTTTTGTATTGACTAATTTGCAACCCTGTAATTTTTTTAATGCGAATTTTCCGCCACTGAGAAAAATGATCCTATAGGTAATCGTGAGCTTCTTGCTATTAAGTAGGCGTTTGAAGAGTGGCGCCACTTGCTAGAGGGGGCTAGACATCAAATTACTGCCCTGACTGACCGTTAAAAACCTGATTATTTTTTTTTTTTATTATTTTTTTTAAAATCAGCCAAAAGACTCAATCCCAGACAGGCTAGGTGGGCCTTGTTCTTTAGCAGATTTGACTTTAATGTAACCTACAGACCCGGGTCTAAAAGTCTGGGCCGACTCCTTATCTCGAAGTTCCTGTTCCTCACAGGTCCCCGACATTCATCCTGAAACTATTTTATCTAAGGGGATAGTGGTTTCTGCAATATCGCCCTGATCTTGTAACTGAGGTTAAAAAAATAACAGCAACTTTCTCCGCAAAACAATCCTGCTGGAAGATTATTTGTTCCTCCTCAGTTCAGATTTCGTTTGCTCCATGAGTTACATGATTCGGTTTTGTGCGGTCATCTACAGACAGGGCCGGCGTTAGGATAGATGGCGCCCCATGCAAAATTATCTTTCGGCGCCCCACCCCCATCAAAAAAATAAATAAATGCCCCATAAAAAAAATATATAATGCTGCTTTAGTGCCCCATAGTATAATATATTACAACTCCTTCAAGGACACAGTATTTTGACCTTTAATTGTGTCCACAATATTATGCCCCTTTAGTACCCCTACACAGTGTCTGCTTAGTGGCCCCCACACAGTACAGTGCTCCCTGTAGATTTTGCCATACAGCCCCTCCACCTCTCCCTTGTAGACAGTGCCCCCAAACAAAAACTAAAATTATACTCTCCTAGGCCCCGTTCCCACAAAGAACTGAGCTGCTTCACAACGGGATCCTTGCGTAGGCCGGCGTGATCTTGTAGCATAGTACAGAGTTTCCCAGCCTTTTCGGACCCAAGGCAGCACTGGAAAAAAAATTTCCTCAGGGCACCCCTACCAAAAATTGTTTAGAGAAAGATAGACTGAAAACCGCTAAAAACAAGCACTACACTCGTAGGCTATGTTAACACAGCGTTTTGTTTTGTTTTTGCATTTTTCTTTCTTAAGCCATTGAAGCTAATGCAAAAGGCGCAGGCAAAAAAGCTCCAAACGGGCGACGCAGGTATTTTCTGGCTCCCATTCATTTCAATTGGAGGTCAGAGGTGGAAACCACTTGAAGACCACCGGCCCCCCACTCACCGTAAATGGACAGTGACATTAGGGGCAACTCCTGAAGCGGAATCCCCATCCACAGCGCTGCCGACACTGACAGGGGATTCCACTCCAGCTCCGGTCTGTGTGCATTTATGTGATGTCATTGGCTTCTCCTGGAGTGGAATCCCTGGTCAGAGTCGGCAACGCTGTGGATGGAGATTCCGCTTCAGGAATTTGCCCTGATATCACCATCCATATATGGCTGCTACAGCGGTAGTGACGCTACTGAGTGAAGAAGCGGCCTTGTCCAGGGATAACTGGTACAAAAACCGACTACTATTGGCCATCTGTGTCTCGTGATGTGAGTTCCTATGTCTCTGCTTGTGATGTCTGTGCTCACGCGAAGACTCCTCGAGGTCATCCTATGGGTGAACTACTTCCATTGTCTGTTCCGCAGAAATCTTGCTCATCTGTCTATGGATTTTATCGCCAATCTCCCTCTAAAGGGAAAACTGTCATTTGGGTTGTGGTCGACTGGTTCAGTATAATGTGTAATTTCAGTACTTTGCTTCAACTTCCTGATTCCAAAACTCTATCTAAATTGTTTATTGATCAGGTAGTCCGTCTGCATGGTATTCCGGGAAATATGGTCTCTGATCGACGTGTACAATTTGTGGCTAAGTTCTGGAGAGCTTTCTGTAAGAAACTTGGTGTACAGTTATCGTTCTCTTCTGCTTTTCATCCTGAGACTAATTGTGAAACCGAGCACTTTAATCAAACCTTGGAACAGTATCTTAGGTGTTATGTTGCGGATAATCAGGCTGAATGGGTCTTGTATCGTCCACTTGCAGAATTTGCTATAAATAATAGTCATCATGTGTCTCTTGATACCTCGCCGTTTTTCTGTAAATATGGTTTTCATACTAGTTATGGTTCACCGTACGCCTCTTCTAGTGATGAGCCTGAGGTGGAAGTTGAATGAAATAAACTGTGCACGGTTTGGTTTCAGGTTCAATTGAACCTGAAGAACTCCCTAGTTATTTAACAGAAAAATGCTGACCAGAAACGTTCGGGCGGGTCCTGTGTTTAGTGTGGGTCAAAATGTGTGACTTTCTACGAAGAAACTGCAACTGAAAGTACAGTCTCGTAAATTTGCTACTTGGTCCATATGAAATTGTTGAAGTTATTAACCTTGTGTCTTTTCGTGCCATGTCGCGTTTGCAATGCCCTGGAGGGACAAACAGTGAAAACCCCCCAAAAGTAACCCGATTTTGGAAACTGCACACTCAAGGAATTTTTCTAGGGGTATAGTTAGCATTTTGACCCCACAGGTTGTTTGCTGAATTTATTGGAATTTAGTTTGTGAAGATAAAATTCTACTTTTTTACTAAAAAAAACAAACACAATTCTTAGAAGGATCAAAGGAGCAAAAGCATCCCATTGTTTGTGAAGCAATTTCTCCGAATTATGGCAAACCCCCATATGTGATAATAAACTTCTGAGTGGCCCTGCGATCAGAAGGGATTGCGCACCATTTGGATTTTGGAGCGCAGATTTTGCTGGAATGGTTTTCGGTGCCATGTCGTGTTTGCAACGCCCTGGAGAGACCAAAACACGGGAAAGTGACCCCATTTTGGAAAATACACCCCTTAAAAAATGTATCTAGGGGTGTGATCTGTATTTTGACCGCACCGTTTTTTTTTTTTTTCAGATACTTGTAGAAATCTGGCGTAAAAATAACAATTGACATTTTCTCACAAATGCTTAATTTATCGGACAGATTTTTCAGACACAGAACATGCAAGTGAAGAAAAGCACCCCAACATTTATTTTGTCTATTTGTACTGAGTTCAGAGATACCCCCCCCTCAAAGTGATCCAAATATGTTGCTTGGACACATGGCAGTGCCTGGAAGTGAAGAAGCAGCCTAAGGGTGGATTCACATGAGCGTGTGCGTTTTGCGCACGCAAAAAACGCGGCGTTTTGTGTGCGCAAAAGGCACTTAACAGCTCTGTGTGTCAGCCCCATATGATGCGCGGCTGCATGATTTTCACGCAGCCGCCATCATTATGACACTCTGTTTGTATGTTTGTAAACAGAAAAGCACGTGGTGCTTTTCTGTTTACATTCATACTTTTCACTGCTGTCGCACGAATCACGCACGTCCCACGGAAGTGCTCTCGTGTGGCATGCGTGATTTTCACGCACCCGTTGACTTCAATGAGTGCGTGATGCGCGAAATACGCACAAAGAACGGACATGTCGGGAGTTTTTCGCAGTGGACTCACGCTGCGTAAAAATCACGTAACTGTCTGCACGGCCCCATAGACTAATATAGGTCCGTGCGACGCTCGTGAAAATCACGCGCGTTGCACGGACATATATCCCGTTCGTCTGAATAAGCCCTTAGATTTTCACGGCCCAAGTTTTGCATGATTGGTTCAACAGCCCCATTTGCTCTTCGAAGAGACTACCAGAACTATGGAACCCCACCTCCCAGAAATTACCCCATTTAGAAAAAAAACACCCCTCAAAGAAGCTATCTGGGGGGTGATCACTTTTTTGACCGCACAGTTTTTTCAGAATCTTGGTGAAATCTGGTGTGTCCAATAATAATTTCACTTTTTTCACAAATGCTTCATTTATAGGACAGATCTTTCAGATGTAGAGAAAGCAAGTTTAGAAATACCCCCAAGTTAGCCCTAATTTGCTGTTGCTGGTTATATGGCAAGGCCTGAAAGTATTGGAACACCACGAGGATTTTGAGGCCTTATTTTACTTCGATGACTTTTGGCCACATGACATGTTTGCATAGTCCTATACTACACCATATTACAAATTTTAGATATTCATCTAGGGGCATAATGAGAATTTTTAGTTTTGTTATGGGGATGTTCAATTTTTAAAGGGTGGAATGGCGATGGTAAATAAAAGGGACGCAAATTATGAATGAAAGGGATGGATGACAATTTAATTTTTCACTCCAAAGAGGTGTGATTATATCTGGAAGCACTCCTTCATACACAGTCCGGGGTGGGAGGGACAGGTGGTGCACTGGTATTACGTGTCTCTTCTTATGCCTCTTTCACAGATGCGACACCTTTTCTGGGGGAAGTGTTTTTTCTCTGTGGGCAGTACTTCACCAGGAAAGTGCTGTCCTGGAACTATCCTGGGACATCACTACTAGCACATGTAGAACTTTATCCTACCTCTGCCGCATTAACAAAGAGAAGGGATTTTATTACCTTCTCCTGGTATTCAAGGTATGTCCTTTCCTGACCAGTGCTCCGGTAAATTACAAACTACTTGTACAATGCCATTTGGTTAAAGTACACCGCCAGTTTTTTTTGTACCAAATTTTAGACTTATAATAGTAAGGAAGGAGTAATTATAAAACTTAGCTTTTATTAAGCTGTTAAAACGTGGAACACACATTTATTGGTAAACATACACTGACATACATGACATATAAGTGCCAAATAGGCAGCAGGTAATGGTTCCCTTTATTCTTTAGTTTGATTTGGCTCAGGGTGTAGTCAGGGTCGTCTTAGAAGATCGCACACTAGCTCTCTTGCCATCCCCTATGTATGCATTGTCTAGCCCTTTATAATGTATTGTGGTCAGATCTGCATTCAGAATCAAACGCCTGAAAACCAATCCCTGTTGCCTAGATAGTTAAATTCACGGAAAGAACTCCTACTCGAAATTTTTGACTTCTGCATGTCATTGTACGGCTTGAGGATCTGGTCAGATAAGTCCACTCCCCCCCATATATTATACGCTTGGATGCAGATGTGACGTGGTGGTGGATGGTGCACCACGCACAGGGACAAGGGAGCAGGTGAAGTCATAAATGGATATTCGCATCAATACATCCTTGTCCCTGAATTTTTTTTAAAAAAAGGACCACTTCTCTATGGAGCGCCCTGCTCTCCCCAAGCTGCAGGGTTAGGCTCAGAAGGGTCTTTGGCAGGTGCCTTTGATTCTTGCGGACTGTCCCACACGCCACCTTTTTTTGCTCCGCCAGGCACTTGAACAGGGGTACTCTTGTGTATCAGTTGTCAATGTCAAACCGTGCGTGCAGGTGGTCCCACACAATCTTCCCAGTTGTAGTCAGGAAAGGGGGATAGTTTGGGGGCTCAATGTGACTGTCCCTTCCCTCATAAAGTTTAAAACTATGCGTATAGCCTGACTCCGACTCACACAACTTATACATTTTAATGCCATACCTGGCACGCTTGTTGGGCAAATAAGGGGTCTAATTTTGAAGTCGTCGAAATTGGTGTCATCCTGGAGTGAGGGGGGGGGGGGGGCACTGGGAATTATCGTTGTGGATAAATTTTTGAATTGCCTCAAAATGAGCCCTGGGCATTGTAGTGCGGTATAAGGGGCAGAGGTAGAGCACATCAGTGGACCAATGGCGGCTTATTCAGGGCCAATCCCCAGTATTGCAGCATTTTTGCGGTGTTGGTGGTTTGCCACCTGCATGGCCTGGGATAAAAAGAACTGGGGTTCGCAGCAATAAATTGAGCACATAAATTTGTCTTCAACAATTTCTTAAAATAGGCTGTTAGATATTGAATTTTTCAAGCAAGCCCTTTTCAGACTGCCCTTCTGTCTGTACTTGAACCTCTGGCCTCAGGCGGCACTCTGCAGAGTCTCAGAGGGGGCAGCATTACAGAGCTGCTGGCCATGGTTTCCCCCACTTATTTGCTGCTGCAAGATGTGCTGCCTCCTTAAGAGACCTCTCCTGTGCCACCTTAATAACACCCCCCCCCCCACCATCCTTTCGCTATTGTAATAAGATCCCTGTCAGTGTCAGGACGGAGAGGTAGGTGAAATCCTGCCATGAAATAACCACCTCTTCTAGTGATTTTCTCTGGAGTCTCCCTTCACAGCAAAAGAAGATCCATATAGGCAGCAGCCTGCACAAAAACTAAATGTGAGTAGTGTGTAATGTATGTGTAATGTGCATTTGTGTGTGTTGTATAAATGTACAGTATGGCCTCACGCACACGACTGTTCTTTTGCATCCGCAATTTATCCACATATTTGCGGCTAGATTACGGATCCATTCATTTATATGGCCCTACGCACACGGCCGCAAATCCGGACCGCAAAAACTCAAGGCAAGTCATTTTACAGTCTGGATCTTACCAATACTGGTGAATTGCGTATTCGGGAATCCTTAATGTCACACGAATGCACAAGAAACGTGTGTGTGTGTATATATATACACACACACACACACACACACACACACACATACCGATAAGAAACAACGCTGCACGGCGCCCACCCGAGAGAACTCCTCGATCGCTAAATCGAAACCGCAGAAGCGAAGTGCTCAGACCCCCAATGATCAAAACTTCTGACGTTTTACGAATTTCGCCACACTTTTTTGCGTCCTAAATTTACACCATTTACAGTGTGGTATAAATGACACTAACTTCAGCGGGTTGTTGTGATTGCAACGATACCAAATTTATATAGATTTTGTATGTTTTCCAACTTTATTTAAAAATGATTTGTCTCCATATTTGAAGAGCCATAACTTTTTTTTTTTTTTTTTGCCGATGCAGTTCTATAAGGGCTTTTTATTTTTTTTATTTTTTTTTTTGCGGGGCAACTATTGTTGCAACTTTTAATCACTTTATTTATTTTTTTAAGGCAGGATTCAAATAAAATAGCAATTTTTGCATTTGTTTTTTATTTTATTTTTTACAACTTTCACCGTGCGGCTTAAATGATGTAATAACTTTATAGTTGGGGTTGTTACGGACGCGACAATACCAAATATGTGCAAGTTTTTTTTGTTTTTACTAGTCCCACTAGGGGACTTCACTATGCAATCCTCCGATCACATTTATAATACACTGCATACTTTTGTATTGCAGTCTATTCGTGCCTGTCCATTTAAAACGGACAGGCATCTCCTAGGTCATGCCTCTGGCATGGCCTAGCAGGCATAACGAGGGGCAGACCTGAGGGCCTTTATTAGATCTAACAAAAAAGGGAGAGAGACCCAGCTAGCTGGCAGGCGTTATGCTATCACAAGGTTCAACTGATTTGCGGTTAAGCAAAAGAAGGGGATGCCCTTATTTCCAGCCAGCTATGAAAGTATGATATAAAATAAAATATAACTTTTATTGGATATAGTTAAATAAGTAAACCAAAACAGAACAAAACACTTGTTAAAAATTAGCCAATGCTCACTGGCCATGAGAAATTTGCATACCTAGGATGCAATCAGTCAGTGCAGTATAGTAGGTCTGTATTTGGACAGCGTCTGCAGTACGCTGTAATTCATAAGTCAGGTAGTAACAGTGGCTGACAGTCAGTGAAGTATTGCGGTTAAAACATAGAGAAGCGTCCTCGGGGGTTCAAATGGGGCCCCATTTGAAAACCTGAAGACGCTACGTTTGTAGCGAAACATGTTGGGGGGGGGGGGGGTGGGCTTTCTCTCTGTTTTAACCGCGATGCTTCACTGACTGTCAGCCACTGTTACTACTGACTTATGAATTACAGCGTACTGCAGACGCTGTTCAAATACAGACATACTATACTGCACTGACTGATTGCATCCTAGGTATGCTAATTTCTCATGGCCAGTGAGCATTGGCTAATTTTTAACAAGTGTGTTGTTCTGTTTTGGTTTACTTATTTATTTAACTATATCCAATAAGTTATATTTTATTTTATATCATACTTCCATAGCTGGCTGGAAATAAGGGCATCCCCTTCTTTATCTTAACCGCAAATCAGTTGAACCTTGTGAGGGCCTTTATTAGGCCCCCGGCTGCTGTAGAAGACACCGTCACCCAGCGATCTTGACACCGGGTGCCGGGATGAGAGGGAGCTCCCTCCCGCTCTCCAAAATCCCTCGGATGCGGCACTCGCTATTGAGCGCCGCATCTGCGGAGTTAAACTCGTTAGAGCAGGGATGCCCCCAGCCCTCCGCTACCTCTGGTAGCTGAGAGTAGGGAGATTTAACGGCTCCCTGCTCTGTTTGTTTGTTCCGATGCAATGCCGTAAAAAGGCTATTGAATCGGCATAAAGCCCGTTAGTGGCCGCCGTAAAAACACTGAGGCGGTCACTAACGGGTTAAAGTTTAATTACACTGAAAGGCCTGATTCACACGAGCGTATTTTACGTCCATGTTAGACGTTAAAACAATGGCCGTCACACGGACCTATGGGCTATTCAGACATAATTTGTTTCTCACGCAGCTTGTGTCCGCTCCGTGAAACTTACTGCAGGTCCTATTTTTGTGCGTTTTTGCGTACCGCATTTAAGTCCATGGGTGCGTGAAAACAATGGACCGCATACGGACGTCATCTCTGTGCTGTCCGTGTTTTTTCTGCACCAGTTGCTAAATAGATGAGGGGAAAAAAAAAACCATTTTTTTTTGCGGATGTAAAAAGTGCATGACATAGGGATGACATACGAGCGTAAAAAAATGCTGTGTTTTTTACGAGCGCAGAACGTACACGTTCGTGGGAATCTAGCCTAAAGGAAAGGTATTTTTTTGTGTTAAGTTATAGGTCTCTTTTTTTCCTAACTAGTCCCTAATGAAACTTTATTCATATGTTTGTACTTCTGTGGGGGCAGTCATCATTCTTAGCACCTGTGTATGTGTCTTTGCATGACACATATGCTATATGGCACACCAAGTACATAGGAAAATACGATACCGTTCACGTATTTCGATACTAAGCTGTGCGGCCGCACAGCTTAGTATTGTAACACATGAATGTAGTCAGAGCTGGGCTGGGCTGGGCTGGGCTGTGCAATACATGTGTAATACAGCCATTTCCCCGCTCCTGACAGGTGTGTACACGCGGTCAACATGAAGTGATGCGACAAGCACTGCACTAATGAGCGCCGGCACTGAAGACAGAGAACATGGGGGGCGCACTGCAAAACACCCCCATGTTCTGTCTTCCGTGCCTGCGCCGCCACTCATTAGTGCAGTGCCGGTTGCATAACCTCATGCTGACCGCGCACACACACTTACTACACAGCCACAGCCGCGCTCTAACGGCGGAGATCAGAGAAACCTCTCATCTTCGCCACTATTCCCTTGAATGCTGCGTTCAAAGCTGACCGCAGCATTCAAGGGGAAAATGAGAAAGGGGGATGCGCTTTGGATCACATCACAGGGAATCCCTGTGACACATTAGGGATATACCATATTCGGGCAGACAGTCCATGGTCCGTTTGACTGACCCCAGGGCTGTCTGACCATACTTCCTGTTTTTAGGGCATACTTGGGTATGTCCTAACAACTGCCTGTGTACTGCCTGTTTAAAAATAATAAAAGATAAAAAAAAATTATGTTAAATAAAAAAACACTTTTTTTTTTTTTACAATAAACATTAAAATAAAAGTCTTAATACATAAAATATACACATTCGGTATCGTCGCGACCGTAATAATAAATTTATAGCGTAATTGATGAGGTTTACGCTGTTAAAAAAAACAAACAAAAAAAACCTGCTTTCTTTCACGTATTAATGTGAGGCACGAGGTATTATGAATTTTGAACCTACATGTGCCTCACATTAATACTAATTAACCCCATCATGTACCTCACATCAACCCAATGTTGTCCGTTATGACTGAGGAACATGATGGGGTTAATTACTAATAATGTGAGGCACATGGATTTTCAAAATTAATCATACCATGTGCCTCACATCAGAAAATGGAAGAACTTTATATATGTTACGCACGGACCTATGTTACTGAATGGGGCCGTTCAGACTGTCAGTAAATTTCATGCAGTGTATGTCCGCTGCGTGAAACTCATGACATGTCCTATATTTGCCCGTGTTTCGCGCTGCACGCACCCATTGAAGTCAATGGGTGCGTGCAAATTGCGCTCGGCACACGGAAGCACTTCCGGGTGCCGCGCGTGATTCGTGCAACAGCAGTTAAATAAATGAAAACAGAAAAGCACCACGTGCTTTTCTGTTTGCAAACATAAAAACCGTGTCATAATGATGCCTGCTGCACACCATATGATGATGACACACGGACCAGTAGCCGGCCGTCACTTCAGATGTTCGCGTATTAGATCGTACCTGGCACTTCCCAGTACCCCTAGTAGTGTTGGGTACTGGGGTAATACTGGGGGGTTAGTGCTAGCCTTTTTACTTGTTAACACTAAGGCCTTGTTCACACTGTTTTTTTTTTTGCAGGTAGAAAATTCAGCCTCAAAATTCCATCTGGCATTTTGAGGCAGTTTGATCTGCCTGAGCGCCATTTGCCGTGATTTTCGCAGCATTTTTCGTCTGCGGCCATTGAGCGCCGCGGGCAAAAACGCTGCAAAATACGCTTTCTCCATGTCAATGGGAGGTCAGAGACTTAAACTCCCGAAGATAGGGCACGTCACTTCTTTTTCCCGCAAGACTGTTTTTGCGCACGCGGGGAAAAAACTCCTCCACCTCCCATTTGAAATCAATGGGAGGGATTTTCGTCCGTTTATTTGCACATTTTCTGCCGCGGTTTCCGCGTCAAACTGTGTGAACAGGGCCTAAGTCCCAACATTAGTAATGGATGCGGTCAATCAGATAGCGGCCATTACACTGGCGGTAATAAAGTATTAAAAAAACATTATTTTTTTTAATTGAAATATAAACTCCCTCCGACAACCCGCTTTCACCATTTTATTTAAAAAAACATAACAAAAAACTTTGGTCATCAAAGTAGTCCAATAAATCTATGACTTAGTCCAAATGAAAAATAAAAAACGATTATACTTTCTTTCTACCCTGCAACGCAATAGAGACTAGAGGTCAATGAAAAATAACTTCCCTTCATGTAACTCTGCTACCTGTCAACTGAAAAGTAATTCACCAGAGGGAAATATGTTTACCCATGGCAGAGTACCAGGTCCCAGGTGAAGCTTTCTTTTATTCCACCATCGAAAGATTTTTTTCCTCTGGTGGAAGATTTTTCCATTGACATGTAGTAGTAATTCTATAGGGATGGTGTTAGGGGGGGGGGGGGGGCGCAAACTCAGCAATTGCACAGTGACCCCAAAATGGGCCACTACTCTTGGCTCCCTGCCCCACCATTTTCTCTCGTAGGCCACAGCCTGGTTTAGCCTACGGTTTACAACAGTCCAAGAGCACGCTGATGACGTCACTGCGTCATACCATCCGTGCTGGGCCGCTGAACTCGGCAGGAAGTCAGAACGTCCGGCTGGGGTTACTCTGATAGATTTGGGGGGCGCCTTTCTATAGTTCGCCTCAGGCAGCCAAGGGGCTAGGTTCACCCCTACCTGCAGCAGCAGTAAAGTCCGGTACTTGGGGGGGGGGGGTCTAGGAGGTTGGGGGGGCAACCAATTAGTTTTACGTGCAGGTGTAACTTGAACGCTAACGCTCCTGCGACGAGGTTCTTCAGTGTCAGTTGAGGAGAACGGAGCAAAAGTGGATCCTACATCACTCGCACTCTGTGTCCGACGCGAGTATCTCATACGCCTCTTCTGCGGTATATGTTCTGCAGGCCATTTTTATTTTAGCTGTACAGTAAATGTATATATGTATACTGTATCTATACTAATGTATACTGTATCTATATGTATAATATAGAAATTATTTTTTTTTTCTACATAAAACACGAACACGTTTTTATTTTATGACACTAAGGCTGGGTTCACACGACCTATTTTCAGACGTATTGGAGGCGTTTTACGCCTTGATATACGTCTGAAAACAAGCCTCGAATACGTCGGCAAACATCTGCCCATTCATTTCAATGGGTTTGCCGACGTACTGTGCCGACGACCTGTAAATTTACGCATCGCTGTCAAAAGACGGCGCGTAAAATAACAGCCTCGTCAAAAGTGCAGGACACTTCTTGGGACTTAATTGGAGCCATTTTTCATTGAATCCAACGAAGAACAGCTCCAAATTACGTCTGTAATTGACGCCTCGCAAAACGCGAGTACGAGCAATTACGTCTGAAATGCAGGAGCTGTTTTCTCCTGAAAACCGCTCCGTAATTGACGTTATGTGCACATACCCTAATACTAACACGCTGACTAAACTACACTGACAAAAAGACGATGGCTGACTGGAAATCACACACTGACGCTGATTGACTGATGCTGACTAAGGGTATGTTCACAGGTGCTTCCGTTACGGGGGAAATTACGGAGCTGTTTTCAGGAGAAAACCGCTCCTGAATTTCAGACGTAATTGCTCGTACTCACGTTTTTTGAGGCGGCAATTACGGACGTAATTGAAGCTGTTTTTCAATGGAGCCAATGAAAAACGGCTTCAATTTCGTCTCAAGAAGTGACATGCGCTTCTTTAACGCGGGCGTCTTTTACGCGCCGTCTTTTGACAACGGCACGTAAGAAAAAACAGCCGTTGTGCACAGAACATCGTAAGACCCATTGCTTTCAATGGGCAGATGTTTGCCGGCGCTTTGGAGCCGTATTTTCGGACGTAATTCAAGGCGTAAAACGCCCGAATTACGTCCGTAAATAGGGCGTGTGAACATACCCTTACAGACGGTCTGACGTGGGGGAACTGATCAAGGGGTTGATTTGGGGTTTTTAGTACTCTTTGAACAAATCTATCTCTGGACAAACGATACAGGCTCTGATCACTTCACAAACGCCAACTGAGTAGATCAGAGCCTATCGTAAAGTTTCACCGTACTAGAGCGCTCTAATTGGTTAGTCTGTACAGTCTCCACAATCAGAGTGATCCTCGACAATGGACCTAATTGGTCCCTTGTAGATGGTCAGTCCCTGGCAGCAGTTAACCGCTGCTACATTACAGTGCGGTGCGCCGGTTAACATTTAAATTACGGACTTAAGGTGCACGAAGTTACTGTTCACCTAGACGTGCAGTTATGTCAAGGTACGGGAAGGGGTTAATGAAGGAGCGATTTTTATATATTTTTTTCCCGTTTTTTGATTGTCGCATTTTAAAAGTAATTAATTACGTTTTTATTTTTCCGGAAACATTTGTAGTCTTGTGAGGGCTTGTTTTTTTTTTCGGGACAAGTTGCATTTTTAATTGCACCATTTTGGAGTACCTATAATTTATTGATCAACTTTTATTAACTTTTTTTGGGGGGTAATTCCGACATTCTTTCTTGCGTCTTAAATTTACCATGTCGTATAAATAACAACTTTATTCTGCAGATCGTTATGATTAAGGCAATACATAATTTATATAGTTTTTTAATGTTCCACTGCTTTTGCACAATAAAAACACTTTTTAAAAAAACTATTTTTATCACCATATTCTAAGAGCCATAACTTTTATTTTTCTGCCGACGTAGAAGAGGGCTAATTTTTTGCTGGTGACTTTTTTAGTTTTTAATGGTACAATTTTTGGGTACATAAGTCTTATTGATTGCTATTTTTATAAAAAAAATTTTGGACGGCAGGATGAACAGAAAACTGCAAATCTTGCATTGGTTTTTATTTGATTTTTTTTTTATGGCGTTCACCATGCAGGTTAAACAATGTAAGGCGTTATTCACACGAACGTATAATACATCTGTGCTACGCGCGTGTAAATCGCACGCGACGCACGGACCTATGTTTTGATTTTTTTTAAATCAAACCACTTTTTATTAGGTTTGTACAACATAAAATAAACATCAGGTACATACCAAAGAATACATTTTCTCTTTTTCTTTACAATATACACAATGTATGCATAGCCCACCTAGACCTCCTACATAGCACATTTTATCCCTCCCTCCCTCCCTCCCTCGTTCCTTTTCACCAAATCTCAACAGAGAATCTTTCAAGTCTCTATCCACCCCCTCATATCCCTCTCCCTACCCTATGGGAATAGAGGTCTATATGTTCCAGTTGTAAGCCATCCACTGCATCTTAGAGTGAACCCCTGTCCCCTCCCCTTCAACCCAACCATTCCCCCCCCCCCCTGCAGTACCCCATCTTTCCCAGGCACTTCCATCCACCCGTCTCATCACGATATACATTCAGAACAAAATCCCTTGCGGAATTACCTTGAGGAGTCTCCTACTGACCTGCCATTCCATGACTTGTCTCAACCACTTACCCCATTGTTTATCATATTTGTGTAGTGCCCCCCGTTTCATATATCCGTTGTTCCAAAGATACCGTTCGGTTAACATAACCCACTAGCTCAGACACCCCCGGGGGATCCGCTTGCAACCAGTATTTTGCTATCCGTTTCCTTGCATGGTATAATACCTTTTTAATAGACAGTAATTCAGCTTTATCTCCTCCCTCCCCACCCATGCATCCCAGAAGAAATATCTTTGAGTCCGATGGAAAATCCCTACCATACACCCTCATTACCATTCCTCTAACCTCCCCCCAATATACATTGAGCATTGGACAGCTCCAGAACATATGTTTCAAGTCCGCTCCATCTGACAAACATCTTGGGCACTCCATCGTTGGTCTAAGCCACATTTGCCATAACACCTTAGGCGTCCTATACACCCTATGCAGGAGAAATAGTTGCGACCTATGTGCTACACTGATGGAGAGTACTTTAGATGACTCCAGTAGCTCCTCCCATTCGTCATCAGTCAGAGCCCCCACATCCCCTTCCCATTTGCTTTTGATCTCTGCCAGCGGATCACCAAGGAATTTGGAGAGCAATGTACCATACAGCAAAGATATAAGCCCTCTCGTGTCTCTCTCCCGCAAATACCTGCTCCACAACCCCCATATTGGAGCAGCTCAAATCCACAGATCTAACTTTGGTCTGTGCAGCATGACGCAATTGAAGGTACTGGTAGAACAGCCTATGTGGGAGTCCAAACTCCTCCTGCAATTGTGAGAACAGCTTGAGAATTCCTCCTTCGTATAGCTGGCATACTAATCTGACCCCTTTTTGTTCCCACTCCTGAAAGCTGTCCAAGGTGTTAAATTCCCATAGATATGGGTTGTCCCAGATAGGCATGTAATTTGAACACCCTGTAACTCCCAATAACTTCTTGCACTCCCACCATACCTTATGTATCAATAGCAAAGTCGGTTTTCCCCTTGCCTCCCTCCTCAATTTATGGGATTCCATTGCTTCCAACATATCAGTGCGCTGGCCTAAATAAAACCGCAATTTCCCACTAGAGTCCCACCCGTCTCTATCCTTCCATCCTTTAAAGTGTTGCAGTTGAGTTGCCAAATAATATATCCAAGCATTTGGTATAGCCAAGCCTCCCTGTTCCGTTGGTAACTGTAATTTTTCCAATTTGATCCTAGGAATCCCCCTTTTCCAAACCAAGTCTCTGAACAAGTTATGTATACTCCTAAACCAGTACTTAGGCAACCACACTGGGGCATTATGCACAACATAGAGAACCTGAGGCATAAGAATCATTTTTATCAGGTTTGCACGCCCTAACGCTGAAAGCGGCAGCCCAAACCAAATTTTTGTCCTATCTTTCAGTTTTTCTAATAATAGCTGCACATTTAAAGCAACAAAGTCCTGCACCCTCGCCGAGACCATAATCCCCAGGTATTTAAATTCCTTCACACAAGGTACATTTATCCCCCCTACCACCAAGTCAGAGACATAAGTTGCAACAGTACCGACTTATTCCAGTTAATTTGTAACCCCGAGAATCTACCAAACCTTTCCAGTACCGTCATAATCACCGGCAATGACCGTTCCACCCCTCCCAAAAACAGAATATCATCGGCATACAATGCTATACGCTCCTCCAAGTCACCATATCTAAACCCTTCTATACCCGGATGTTGTCTCACTACATTCGCCAAAGGCTCGATCGCCAGAGCAAACGGCAGCGGGGAAAGTGGGCATCCCTGACGCGTCCCCCTCCCCAGAACAAAAGCCTCCGACATCATTCCATTAGCCTTTCATTCTAGCTACTGGTTCCTTATATAGCAATTTTATCCATGTAATAAAATTCCTCCCAAATCCAAACCGCTCCAAAACAGCCCATAGGTACGCCCACTCCACACTATCAAACGCCTTAGCGGCATCTAAAGACAGCACTGCTCCAGACTGCGTGTCTCCAGAATCTGCCTGTATGTTCAGGAACAGTCGCCTCATTAACCGCCGTAGATTTTGATGGCATGAATCCTGACTGATCCGGACCCACCACTGTAGACACTACTTTTGTCAGTCTGTTAGCTAGAACCTTTGCTAAAATTTTGATGTCCGAGGTCAACAGGGATATTGGTCGGTAAGAGTCAGGTTGTGTCTGGTCCTTCCCATCTTTAGGAATAACCACTATTGCAGCTTCGTACATAGTCTGCGGAAGACGCCCCCTCGCAAAACTATCCTGGAACACCTCCAGTAACTCTGGCAAAAGCTCATCCCCGCATGTTTTGTATAATTCCGTAGGTATTCCATCCATCCCCGGAGCCTTTTAATTTGCCATAGAACTCACCGCTTGCTGCATTTCCTCCAGAGTTAATGGTGCCTCCAGCTTCTCCCTATACTCCTCCCTCAAAGTAACCCACGTCATCTCTTCCAGATATTCCATCAAAAGAGCCCCCGAGTAGTCTACTCTGGAGCGATACAACTCGGTATAGAAGGATTTTAACACCCCCAGTATGTCTCCTGTTTCCCCAACCAGGGCCCCATCGTTATCCTGCAGGTGATGGATAAACGCGCCTTCCCGCGGAGGTCTAGCTATAGTAGCCAACAGTCTGCCCGTCGTCTCCCCCTCTTCATAATACTTTTGTTGCATAAAAAGCCGTTTATTAGCCGCTTGTTCCATCAGATGTTCCCTTAGTAATTTTTGGGCGACCTTCCACTGAGCTAACGTATCTGCCATACTATTGGCGACATGTCTTTCCTCCGTCAATGTCGCCCTACGCGTCGGGGTTATGCCCACTTGTCTTGATTTGTTCTTTATGGCCATGATCTCCCGTATATACACCCCTCTTATATACGCCTTCATAGCATCCCATAGGACATCAGTAGGAACCGTACCTTTTATTCAAGTCAAAATATTCCCGCAGACTCGTGACTATTTGATCCACCCCCACCAATGTTATCCAGAACGGGTTCAGCCTCCAGTGCAATCTCAATCCACCCACCTGCGGACTAGTTCTGACCTTCAGCAACATCGGAGAATGATCAGACAACGACCGCGGCAAATACTCCACCCCCTCCACACACAACTCCCAAATGGTTACTAAACATCAGATCTATTCTGGATAACGAGCCATATGTAGAGGACACACGAATATTGCGTAGTAGAGGGCCACTTTGCGCGCCACACATCCGTGAGACCAACCTCTGCCATATACTTCCCAAATTGTGTCAGATCAGTGTCCCCCACTCCCTTCGGGAACTTATCGCCCCCCTTGTTCATAATGTTGTTGAAGTCCCCCATTAGTATAGTCGGACCCACAGGCCAACCAGTCAGTCTCTCCAACACTTCCCGTATAGGAACCACTGAGTACGGGGAGTCACATATAGTACCACAATAATACATTCCCAATTAAATAACTTGCAATGTACCCCAACATACCTGCCCTCCTCATCACTGAATGAATCCAAACAGCTAAAAGGTACATCCCTATGGACCAGGAGACTAACCCCCCTTGAGGATGTGGAATGAAAAGAGTGAAAACTGTGCCTAGTCCAAACCCTATGCACCTGTTGCGCCGTATCATTGGTAAGATGCGTCTCCTGTAATCCCATCACACCAGCGGACTGCCCCTTCAGGAAATCAAATATAGCCCGGCGTTTTGTTGCCTCCCCCATACCTCGCACATTCCAGGACAAGACATTTACCCTACCCATCCAGTCATTGCTTTTATCTGACAGTGGTATGTACCGCGTAATTCAGTGAAGCTCATAGCGTACTGCGTCCTGAACTCGGCCTCCCCCCCCCTCCACCCTAACCCACCCAACTTTCCATAAACTTACCCTCCTAAGAGGCCAGGGCTGGCGAAGAAACCTCCACCAGTATGACATTTCAGCTTCCCAATCACACTGCAAAAATACATGAGCAATTCCCACCCAGTCATTTCACACAATGTATTCCTAGGAGCCCTGAGCCTCCCGCCACCGTAACACAATATGCTGGCGTCCTTTCTTTTTCTGAAATAACCATGTAACACTTAACTGTCATCTCTGTCACCCCTCCCAGCATTAGAGAAAGACTGCAGCCCCAAATCGTAAAAGCATACAATTGCATATAACAGTGCCTTATTTCCCCCTTGCAGTGCATCCCCTTCCCTTAGTAGCAGAGTCCCCTCAGGAACCTTCCGTCTCAGAATCATACAGCAGCTTCCTCCCGATCCTGACGAAGGCGATCCTCATGACTGTCCAGCCATCTTAGCGCATCTTTTGAGTTCTCAAAAAATTGTACTGACCCCAGCGACGCCAACCGAAGCTTCGCGGGGTAAAGCATAGAATACTGAACACGGTCCTCAGTCGTTTTTTAATGTCCAAAAATTGAATCCTCCTCTTTTGAATCTCAGCAGAGAAATCCGGATAGAAGGAAACTTTCACTCCGTTCACACTTATGTCCTGCTTTTCCCGGGCTTGTCGAAGAATCAAATCCCTGTCTTTGTAATGAAGTAGATTCACCAGAACGGATCTTGGCGGCCGGCCAGGTGAGCCAGGTCGAGTAGGCACTCTATGGGCTCTTTCCACCGCAAACAGCGGAGTCAACGTCTCTTTACCAAACACCTCCAACAGCCACTTTTCAAAGTAAGAGTCCGGATTAGAACCTTCCACTTTCTCAGGTATCCCTACCATCCTCACATTGTTGCGACGTAAACGGTTCTCCAAGTCATCTGTTTTAGACAAAAGGTAGTTAACATCCACGGCCGTTGCATTAACATCCCTCCTCATGGGCAGCATTCTATCCTCCAGCTCACTAACACGGCCTTCCACCGCCGTCGTGCGTTCAGACACTTTTTGTAGATCATGGCGGATGATGGAGATATCCTCCTTTATCCCCGCCACCTGGCATGTAAGTTTGGCAAGCGTAGTATTGCATTGGCTTACCGCCGAAAAGACATCTGCCAATGTGGGTGCGGGCCATCCTCCGAACTGACTCCCGAGATTCCTGGAGTATCCTCTCCTGTCTCCTCATCCGACTCCATCTGCGTCCGCAGTGGCTCAAACCGGGACCCTGAGCCTCCAGCCATCACCTCTCTTCCACCTGATGTCCCTCTAGAGCAGGGGCCTCAAACACGCGGGCCGCATGCGGCCCCTGGGGCTGTCATCTGCGGCCCGCGGGACACAGAGCCGCTAGACTCTGGAATTCCCTGACATCGCTGTCCACATATGAACAGCGATGTCTGGGGCTTCCCCAGAGCCGGAGTCCCATGCAGAGCGCTAGTATCGGCTCTGCTCCGGGACTCTGTGGAATTGCCTGACATCGCTGTCCATATATGGACAGCGTGTCAGGGTCTTCCCCAGAGCGGAGTCCTGAGCAGAGCGCTAGTACAGGCTCTGCTCCGGGACTCTGTGGAATTCCCCAGTGATGTCAGGACCACAGCTGGAGTCCCAGGAAGAGCCTACTAGCGCTCTGCCCGGGACTCCAGCTCTGGGGTTGTCCCTGACATCTCTGTCCATATATGGACAGTGATGTCAGGAGCAGAGCTGGAATCCCAGGCAGAGTGCTAGAAGCGGCTCTGCTCCGGGACCCCAGCTCTGGGCAAGCCCCTGACATCACTATGGCAGCATCCGCGAAGGGCACCGCGGCAGCATTCGCGGAAGGCACCACGGCACTATCTAAAAAGGGGCTGCCCAATCTTGACGTGTCTGCCAAACGCTGCCAACTGAACCGCCGGATTGCATTTAGCGACACTTAAACTGGAAAACTGGATTGTTGAAATAAGCACGTGGAGAAATATCTCAAATTTTAAACCTAGCGGTATTATTATAATGTAGTATTAATTTTATAGTAATGTAGTAGTATTGTTATTATTATTATAGTAATATAGTGTTCTAGTAGTTCAAATAATTATTTATTAACAATAATTTTGTGTTGTATCAAATTTTAAAGTAATGCGGCCCGTCAACTTCCCATTTTTTCTATATGCGGCCCACTTACCCTGCCGAGTTCGAGACCCCTGCTCTAGAGGTACCGGACTTCGTGGATGTCTGCCATGCAAAGCTCTCCAGCCTGGATGCCGCCACCCCTCTCTCACATCTCTTCTCTCTGCAAAGGTGCACGTGTCAGCCCCATCTTGCGCTTTCAGCTCACTGTCGTCCGCCGCTTTAGATCTCCTGGATCGGGTCATTTCAGCAGCAAATGGTCCGGAATGTCGTCCCCAGGGTTTCCTCCGTCTCTCCTCCTGTGACAGGTGCAGCACCCCCCAGCAAATTTCACCCACAGGATAAAGATTCAGGATATCTGCAGCGGGAGCTCCGGATCCTGCTGCTGCTGTTCACATACGCTACTAGGCCACGCCCCCCGCACGGACCTATGTTAATGAATGGGCCCATTCAGGCGGTCAATAAATTTCACGCAGCGTATGTGCGCTGCCTGAAACTCATAACATGTCCTATATTTGCCCGTGTTTCGCTCTGCACGCACCCATTGACATCAATGGGTGCGTGCAAATCGCGCCCGGCACACGGAAGCACTTCCAGGTGCCGCATGTGATTCGCGCAACAGCAGTAAAAGAAATGAATGAAAACCGAAAAGCACCACGTGCTTTTCTGTTTGTAAACAGAAAACCAGAGTGTCATCATGATGCCGGCTGCGCGAAAATCACGCAGCCGCACACCATATGCTCATGACACACGTAAGGAGAAAAGTGGGTTTGTCATTTTTTAGTTGGGATTTTTTTATTTTATTAACTTTAGTAACCCCTTCAGGACCCAGCCTGTTTTGGTCTTCAGGACAGAGCCGATTTTTTTTCAAATCTGACGTGTTACTTTATGTGGTAATAACTTTGGAATGCTTTTACCTATCCAAGCGATTCTGAGATTTTCTCTTGACAATTTGGTCGATTTTATTTTGGTATTTATTTCTGAAAAACACCAAAAATTTGCATTTTTCTAAATTTAAACGTATCTGCTTGTAAAACAGATACTAATACCACACAAAATAGTTACTAGTTAACATTTCCCATATGTCTACTTTGTTTGCATCATTTTTTGAACGTCCTTTTATTTTTCTAGGACGTTACAAGGCTTAGAACTTTAGCAGCAATTTCTCATATTTTAAAGAAAATTTCAAAAGGCCATTTTTTCAGAAGAAAATGAGCACCCAGTGGGTTTTGGGCCTCCTTTTTTTTTTTAGAATACTTTTTAGGCACCTTGTCAGGTTTGAAGAGGTCTTGTGGTGCCAAAACAGTGGCAACACCCCAAAAGTTGCCCCATTTTGGAAACTACACCCCTCAAGGAATTTATCTAGGGGTATAGTTAGCATTTTGACCATACAGGTTTTTCGCTAAATTTATTAGAATTAGTCTGTAAAAATGAAAATCTACTTTTTTCTGAAAAAACATAGAGATTTTTAATATTTACAAGGAATAATAAAGAAAATGCACCCCAACATTTGTAAAGCAATGTCTCCCGATTACGGCAATATCCCATATGTGGTAATAAACTGTTGATTAGACCCACAGTAGGGCTCAGAAGGGAAGGAGCGCCATTTGGATTTTGGAGCACGGATTTTTCTGGATTGTTTTTCGGTGCCATGCTGCATTTGCAACACCCCGGAGGAACCAAAACAGTGGAAACCCCCCAAGTTACCCCATTTTGGAAATACCCGTCAAGGAATTTTTCTAGGGGTATAGTGAGCATTTAGACCCCACGGGTCTTTAGCAGAATTTATTAGAATTGGGCCGTGAAAATGAGTATCACAATTTTTTTTCCACTAAAATGTTGGATTTTCACAAGGGATAAAGGAGAAAAAAACAACAAATTTTTGTAAAGCAATTTCTCCAGAGTACGGAAATACCCCACATGTGGTCAAAAGTTCTGTTTTTTTTCATTAGAAATTAATTAACCCTTTCAGGACTGATCCATTTTTTGCTTATTTTCGTATTTCACTCCCCGCATTCCAAGAACCATAACTTTTTTTCTTTCTCCGTCAGAGTGAAGTGAGAGCTTATTTCTTGCAGGAGGAATGGAAGAATGTACTGGGAAACTGAAAAAAATAGGAAGAAAATCTGATTCCATTTTTTTGGGTTTTCGTTTTTACAGCTTTCGCCGTGCGGTAAAAATGAAAACGACAGCGATTTTGGAGGTTTAAATTATTGAAGTTTTTTTTACGATGTTCACCGTGCGAGTTAAATAATGGTATATTGTAATAGTTCGGCCTTTTACGGACGTAGCGATATAAATTTTGTTTATTTTTTTACATTACTTTAGAAGAGCACTTAACTTTTTTCTTTCCCACTACTAATAAGTTTAATTCTTCTACACATTTTATTAGTCCCCTTAGGGGACTTGAACCAGTGATCATTGGATCGCTGGTACAATATACTGCAATACTAATGTATTGCAGTATATTGTTATCTTTACAGGCTTCTGTAACCGCACGATCGCTGTTCCTGTCCGTTAGTCCTGGTTGTCAGCTGTAATACACAGCTGACACCCGCAGCGTATGGAACGGGCTCAGCATGTGAGCCGGCTCCATACATCAACCCCCGCACCATGACGTGCTATTAAGTCATAGTGCGCAAAGAGGTTAATGCACAGCGGATGGTGTGAATATTGCAATTTTCCACTGATATGCCATTTTAGTGCATAATATGTTGTGCCCAGTTTGTGCCACTAAAGACAAATGCCTGAAAGCGTTAAGCGTGCATTCTCTTGGGTATGGCGATGCCATATATGTGGGTGCAAACTGCTGTTTGGGCATGCTGCAGGGCTCAGAAGGGAAGGACGTCATTTTTCTTTTGGAGCGCAGATTTTGCTTGGCAGTTCTGTTTGGGGTTTTAGTGGTATCTCCGTTTATAATATGGAGGCATATGTAATCTGTGTGGAGAACATCCGGGCATAATAAGAGGGTATAATAATGCGGTAAATAAATAATAATTCATAGATATGTGGCCGGTGTCGCACTGATAAATGGTGCCCAATCTTATCCGCTTTTGGACACTCTGCACATTTTGCATCGCCATATTCTGAGAGCAAGAACTTTTTTCTTTTTTCACCACCGGAGCTGTGTGAGGGATTATTTGTTGCGGGACAAGCTTTTTTTTCACTGGTACCATTTTGTGGTACATGCGAATTATTTTTTTTTTTTATTACATTTTTTTTTGCATGCCGGGTGACTATATAAACAAGCAATTCTGACAATGTTTTTTAGTTTATTTTTTGCAGTGTTCAGTGTGCTGTAAATGACAGTTTTACTTTATTCTGCAGGTCGGTACCATTATGGCGATACCATATGTATATAGGTTTTTATTATGTTTTGCAGCGTTTGCACAATAAAATCACTTTTTTATAAAATCATTTATTTTCTGTCACCATATTCTGAGAGCCACAACTTTTTTATTTTTCAGTCAAAAAAGCTGTAAGGGCTTGTTTTTTGCGGGACGGGTTGTAGTTTTAATCGGTACTATTTTCGGGTGCATGCGACTTTTTGATCACTTTTTATTCTCTATTTTGGGAGGGGTGGTGACCAAAAAAATAGCGATTCTGGTTTCGTTTTTTTATTTTTTTTTATTTTTTTTGGGGTGTTCATCGTGTGGGAAAAATAACATTATAGTTTGGGTCATTACGAACGTGGCGATACCAAATATGTGTACTTTTTTTAACGTGTTCATTTTTTTCCTATAATGAAAGTCATATTATAGGAAAAAAAAAGCAGTGTTTGTTTATGTAACTAAACTTATTTTTACACTTTTTTTTAAAAACCTTTTTATTACTTTTTTCACTTGTCCCACTAGGGGACATTTAGACTTGCAGCTTTGATCGCTGCTAGAGTACATTACACTACCTACGTAGTGTAAGGCATTCCAACTGTCATTGTGACGTGACAGTCACACTGACCGGAAGCCTCGGAGGACAGGCCGGAGGCTGCTCCTCAGAGGCTTCCGTACATCGCAACCCGGAGGTTATTATCTGGCCTCCGATTGCCACGACAAGCATCGGCAGCCCCCACAAACACTTTGTGGGGGCTGCCAATGTGCTTCAAACCCCTTAAATGTGGCGAACGCAATCTGTCGCCGCATTTATGGGGTTAATTGCCGAAATCAGCTGCGATGGTCCGCTGACCGGCAAGACTGGAGTGTCCGCTGTCGGGGACAGCTGACCTCCCGGTTCCCGGACACTGTCCGTTAGGATAGTGTGCGCCAGGAACTAGTCCGCAACTGTACGTCATGATGCGGGAAGCAAGCCCTCTGCAGGACGTACAGTTGCGTCGCAGCGCGTGAAGAGGTTAAACTATTAATTACTTTTTTTTTTTTTAGTCTTCTACTACATTCATACTTTTGTATTGCAGTTTAATATGCCTGTTAGTGTAAGATTGTGCTTGTCTGTATCCTGCTGGGAACTGGTGTTTGTCACAATCGCTTAATGACACAATGGCAGGTTCAAAGGCCTGGGATATGCCGAAACGTCCAAGAAAAAAAATCGCCTATTACAAATGAATCATCCATACTATGATAATTCATATCTTGGAAATATATATATATTTTTTAAATTCTATATTGATTCCTATATTCATCTCTACACTGTGCTTGGGTTGTTTTTTCTAGAGAAGTTGTGGGGTATCCAAACTCGAACCCTTGTAGCACCTGAACAGTCCATTCAGGAGTGCAGTCCATCGTTTTCCCTCTGTTTAGTGTAAGGGTATGTTCACACACTTAGCAAAAAACGTGTGAAAATCAGGAGCTGTTTTCAAGCGAAAACCGCTCCTGATTTTCAGACGTTTTTGTAGCAACTCGCGTTTTTCGCAGCGTATTTTACGGACGTTTTTGGAGCTGTTCTTCAATGGAGTCCATGAAAAACTGCTCCAAAAACGGCCCAAAAAATGACCTGCACTTTTTACGCGGCATCATTTTACGCGCCGTATTTTGACAACGGCACGGAAAATTACGCCTCGTGGGAACAGAAAACCGTAAATCTCATTGCAAGCAGTGGGCAGATATTTGGAGGGGTAATGGTGCCGTTTTTTCAGGCGTAATTCGAGGCGTAAACGGCCCGAATTACATCTGAAACCACTGCGTGGGAACATACCCTAAGGCTGGATTCACACGAGCATGTTCAGTCTGTAATGGGACTTGCTAGTCCGTAACTGATGGCTTGCTAGGAGACGCAGAAAAGATAGTAGGTTTTTTTTTTGACAGATGTGAAAAACTGATAATCACTGATGATACACAAACAAAACTGTCACACAAAACTTACACTGACACAATGCTGATTGAACTCTGATGTAAAATCAAAAGTTTTTCCCTGATGAAACAGATGAGTTTTTAGAACACTCTTCTGAATACAGCCTTAGGCCTCGTTTACACGAGTGTGATATACGTCCGTGCGACGCGCATGCTTTTTACGCGTGTCGTACGGACCTATGTAAGTCTATGGGGGCATGCAGACAGTCCGTGAGTTTTGCTCAGCGGGAGTCCGCTGAAAAAATTCACGACATGTCCTATATTTGTGCGCTGTTCGCGCATCACGCACCCATTGAAGTCAATGGGTGCGTGAAAATCACGCAGGTCACACGGAAGCACTTCCGTGCGAACAGCGTTATTCGCGCAACCGCTGTAAAATTCTGAATGTAAACAGAAAAGCACCACGTGCTTTTCTGTTTACAAACATCCAAACGGAGTGTCATAATGGCGGCTGCGCGAAAATCTCGCAGCCGCGCATCATACGCTGATGACACACGGAGCTGTTAAGTGCCTTTTGCGCACGCAAAATGCCGCGTTTGTTGCGTGCGCAAAACGCACACACTCGTGTAAACCAGGCCTTAACCACTTTCTGCGATTGGACGTGACTGTACATCCATATTAAGGATAACTTACCGCAAATGGGCGCACCGTCATGTCCTGAATATGAAGCGGGCACAGGTGTTGCCTCCAATTGCCTACATTTAACCTCTTAAATACGGCGGTCGCTATTTAAATCGTTGACCGAGGGAGGGGGCTCCCTCTGTACCCCATCAGCCCCTGCTAGCGATTGTGAAGTACCAATGGTTGCTATGGCAACCAGGAAGCCTAGCAATAGCTTCCTGGTCGGCCATGTACGGAAGCCTATTCGGTCCTGCCCAAAGCAGGATCTAATAGGCTAGCTGTCAGTTGAAAAATGACAGTTACAATACACTGCACTACATAAGTAGTACTGTGTTTTGTACAGGGGATCAGAAGATCAGATCTTCATGTCCTCTAGTAAGTGTAAAAAAAAAAGAAAAAATGTAAATGTTTTTGAAAAATAAATAAAAGTAATAAAAACAATAATCACTGTTTCCCTGATCTAGTCCTTTATAAATAAAAAAATACTTAATAGGTCTCACCGCGTTCATAACTGCCTCAGCTATAAAAATATCATGTTTTTCCTGCACTGTAAACACTGTAAAAAAGTGATAGATTTGGTTGTTTTTTTTGGTCACCTTGTGGCGTAAATGGAGTAAAGTGATCAAAAAGTTGCAAATACACCAAAATGGTACAAATAAATTACAGTTCGTCATGCAAAAACAAGCCCTCCCACAGCTCTATCAACTAATAATTAAAAACGTTATGGTGCTCTGAAAATGGCGACACTAAAACATGACTTATTTTTTTAAGAGCATTTTTATTGTAGTAAAACGTAATAAATTTGTTATTGCTGCAATCGTATCGACCCACAGAATAGTTATGTTTATACTGCACGGTGAACATCGTAAAAAAACAAACTCTGCTAGAATTGCTGTTTTTTGGCTTCCTCATCTCCCAGAAAAATTAAACAAAAAGGGATTAAAAATAAATAAATGTGCAGATCTTTTATACAGGATTTACCACGTAGCCATCTCCAATGGTACATAAAGCTGGCCGTGCACGTGGTACAGATGGCCTTGTATAACCCTTACTTATGATCCTGATGTGAAGGTCATTTGGGAAAATTCCTTCAGTTTTAAGAGGTAATTCTCAAGGCCCTAATATTTGAGAACCGGGGAGGGCCAAAGCACGAGGCTGCCTTATTTTAGCAGGGCAACTCTTTCACAGTGAAGTTCCCCAAACTGCAAACAAGGGAATGACACAAAAAAAAGTGCAGTGTGTTCCAAAAAGGGTATAAGAAAGGACACCTTTTATAAGGCCGGATTCACAGAAGTGTGTTCGGTGTGTGATATACGGACCGTATGTCAGAAGTATTTCCTGGACCGAACACACTGCATCAAGCTAGGCTCCTATCGTCATAGTTCTCTGATGCTAGGAGTCCCTGCTTCACTGCGGAAAACTGTCCCGTACTGAAAACATGATTACAGTACGGGACAGTTTTCCTGCAGCGACGCAGGGACTCATAGTCATAGATAACTATGACGATAGGAGCTCGGTTACCTGCAGTGTGTTCGGTTTGGGAGATACTGCCTGCATCTGGTCCGTATATCACGGACCGAACAAGCACGTGTGAATCTGGCCTTCGTGTGACACCTGGTCTGTGCATAGAGGATTGGTTCAAAGAGTAAGTCGATATCCGTGAATTATTAATTTTATTACCCCATTATTACATCATTCTATTATACCCTGATACACTCTGCCCAGCTTACATATGCCCCCACATTATAAGCTGAGATACCAGTAAAAGCCCATACAGGACTACTACCAAACAAAATCCACGCTCCGAAAGCGAAATGGCGGTCCTTCTGAACCTAGCAGTGTGCCCAAACAGCAGTTTGACCACATATATGGGGTATTGCTGTACTCTGGAGAACACGCTTAACAATTTATGGGGTGTGTCTCCAGTAGCACAAGCTGGGCACAAAATATTGGGCACTGAAGTGGCATACCTGTGGAAAAATTTTAATTTTCAATCTGCGACATATATATATTGTGTATTAATTTCTGCATAACACTTGTGGGGTCAAAATGCTCACTATACCTCCTAGATGAATTCCTTAAAGAGGCTCTGTCACGACATTAGAAGTGCCCTATCTCCTACATAATGTGATGGGCGCTGTAATGTAGGTGACAGCAGTGCTTTTAATTTAGAAAAAACGATCTATTTTTACCACGTTATTAGCGATTTTAGCTTTTATGCTAATTAGTTTCTTAATGCCCAACTGGGCGTGTTTTTACTATTGACCAAGTGGGCGTTGTACAGAGGAGTGTATGACTCTGACCAATCAGCGTCATACACTTCTCTCCATTAATTTCCTCAGCGCATAGGGAACCTGCTAGATCAGTATGTGCTGTCTTATACTGACACATTAACGTTACTGAAGTGTTTAGACCGTGAATAGAAATTTCTTCCAGCCAGGACGGGATGTCAATTCACAATCCCGACACTTCATTAACGTTTCTGTGGTACTTACAGCAGAGGAAGCGCAATCTCGCGAGATCACGCTGTAAATGACAGGTTACAGCGAGATTACGCTTGCTCTGCTGTAAGTACCACAGAAACGTTAACGAAGTGTCGGGATTGTGAATAGACATCCCGTCCTGGCTGGAAGGAATGGCTATTTACGGTCTAAACACTTCAGTAACGTTAATGTGTCAGTATAAGACATGACATACTGATCTAGCAGGATCCCTATGCGCTGAGGAAATGAATCGAGAGAAGTGTAGGACGCTGATTGGTCAGCGTCCTACACTCCTCTGTACAACGCCCACTTGGTTAATAGTAAAAACATGGCCAGTTTGGCATTAAGAAACGAATTGGCATAAAGCTAAAATCTCTAAGGTGGTAAAAATATTTTTTTCGAAATAAAAAGCACTGCTGTCACCTACATTATAGCACCCATCTCCTTATATAGGAGATAGGGCACTTATAATGTGGTGACAGACTCTTTAAGGGATGTAGTTTCCAACAAAATGGGGTACATTTTCGGGGGTTTCCACTGTACTGGTACCTCAGCCCAATGCAACATGGTGTCCAAAAACTAATCTTATAAAATCTCCAATCCAAAAACCATATGGTGCTAATCCCTAAAGAGCCTTGCTGTGTGTCCAAATAGCCGTTTCCACCGAGTAAGGCAATGGGGTATTGCCTTACTCTGTGTACTGCGTAATACATTTTGGGGTGTCTTTTCTCTTGTATTCCTTATAAAAATGAAAATCATTGTGCTGAAACTTCATTAGTGTTCAAAACAATAGCAGTGCGTTTAAAAATGCAAATAAAGCGCAAAATCATTATAACTTTTATTTGCCGACATGCATATGCACTGGAAATACTACACATTTAATTCAAAATCAAAACAATAACAAAATTCACCCAGTTTGTGTTTATCCTTTAGAGAAAGTTAAAAAAAAGGGAATATTGGGCTGTTCTAAAAAAAATAGTAGTGCCAGCATTTTTCTTTAAAAACTCAAAAATTTTTATGTATAAACTGAAAAAATGTTTCAGATTTCACTTTAAAGAACCAAAAATAAAAATTTTGCTATCAGTCGACAAAACTGTGCGCCATTTCTCTTTGGACCAGTCAATGTATTGCTTAGCAAATTTTAACCTATTCAGGACATGATCTTTTTTTTTGGGGGGGTTTTTTCAACAACGGGACTTTGCATGGAGTTCTTGCTGATAACTTGGCTTCACTTAATAGTCTTCTGATTGTAGCAGTACCCACTGGTAACTTGTGATCTTCATTGAACTTTGTGGAGGTGATCAATGGCTGAGCCTTTGCCATTTTGGCTGGTCTTCGATTCATTCGAACAGTAGTTCCCCGCTTCCTTCCATGTCTTTCAGCTTTTGGTTGCCACTTCGAGGCATCTGAGATCATTTTAGCTGAGCAGCCTATGATTTGCTGCACTTCTCTGTTTTTTCCTTTTCAATCAACTTTTTAATCCAAGTACGCTTTTCATCAGCACAATGTGTGGAACGACCCATTTTCCCCAGTATTTCAGAAGGAAATGCACTATAACCAACGTGCAACATTTGCCACCCTCCTACTTTAAAAAAGGGCCAAAATGACACCTGTTCTTTCACAGAACAAATGACTTCACCAATTTAACTCCTCAATGTTATTTATTTTTTCACGATCCTGTGGTATGTGGACCCACTAGGCCGCTCCGCCGTAGGGGAGTGGCAGCTGACCAAACGGTCTATGCAAAGTGTTTAGCACAGGTGTCCCTGTAAGAGTCCAGACAGACACGAGGTGTAGCGGAGGCTTTAGCACGGATGGCGATGGAGCTTGACGTGGCAGATGCCACCAGACTTGGCAGATTACCACATGACTCCAACACTAGATGTAACGCCGGAACAAGCACAGTTACGGGATACAGGTAGTAGGATACGGGAACACTGTTCGCAGAATAACTAAGGTAGCATTTGCAAGACTAACCTGGGAATACCACAACAACGCTCAGGCAAGGAGTGGTAGGGTGGAGCCCTTTTTTATAGTCCAGGATGATTTGGGGATTGGTTAGGGAACTTTTATTATGCACGCGCTGGCCCTTTTAGGCCATGGATGAGCACACTCACCCTAGGGAACAGTACAGAACAGGATGGCCGCACAAACTGGCATCTCTGAGGAGGGAGACGCTGGGAAGAAGCCAGGAGTCTGCGATCGCGGCCGTCCGAAAGTGAGGGATGGCGGCGGTCGGCGATCGCAACCGTTACAATTTTTAACAAGCTCCTTTGATCGAATGATTCAATTACTCAGAATGAGCAGCATGCATGTCCTGATTGTTGGGTCTGTTTGTTTCTACTACTCTACTACACTTACAAGTAAATTATTTACTATGTAAAAATTTCACTACAATATTAACCGGATAAATCAATGTTTTTGGTAGGACTGCTATTTTAACACTACTGTACATATTATTAGAAAAAATTTAGGTTTACATTTTCACGCCCAAATTCTAGTATAATCTATAAAACATATGTGGGATTAAAATGCTCACTACACCCCTAATTTAATTCCTTGAGGGGTAAAGTCGCTAATGCAGTCACACCTGGAGTATTTCTACTGTACCTCAAGAAGCTCTGCAAATGCGACATAGGGCCCAGAAACCAATTGAGCTATTGCTGTATTCAAGAGAAAATGCTTTACAAATGTTAAGGTGCTTTTATCCTATAGTCCTTGTGTAAATGAAAAGTTTTGAGCTAGAACTACATTTGTAGTACATTTTTTTTATTTTTATTTTCACATCCCAATTCTAATAAAATCAGCAAAAACCTGTGCGGTCAAAATACCCACCATACCCCTAGAATAATTCCTCAAGGGGTGTAGTTTACCAAATGGAGTCACTTTTCAGTGCATTGGTAACTCCGGGGCTCTGTAAATTCAACATGACACCCAGAAATCAATCCAGCACAATCTGCGCTCCAAAAGCCAAATGGTGCTCCTTCTCTTCTGAGACCTGCCATGTATCCAAGCAGCAGTTTGAGCACATATGGGTTATTTCCCTACTCTGGAGAAGTTGCTTTACAAATTCTGGATTGCTTTTTCTCCTTTATTTGTTCAGAAAATTATTTATTTTGAGCTGAAGCTACATCTTCTGGGAAAAAAAAGGTAATTTTTCTTTTCCACTGATTTATATTTTATTAGAATCCGGCAAACACATATGGGGTCAAAATGCTCACTACACCCCAAGATGAATTCCTTGTGGGGAGTAGTTTCCCTTTTTGTTTTGACACCACAAGACCTCTTCTAACCTGACAAGGTGCCTAAAATATATTTTAATAAAAAGAAGGCCCCAAAATCCACTAGGTGCTCCTTCACTTCTGAGGCCTGTGTTTCAGTGCATTAGCATTCTAGGCCACATGTGGGGTATTTATAAAAGCTGCAGAATCTGGGCAATAAATATTAAGTTATGTTTTTCTGTTAACACTTGCTGTGTTACAGAAAAAAAATATTAATTCAAATAGAATTTCTGCAACATCAAAAAGTGACATTTTGTAAATATTACCTCCACTTTGCTTTAATTCCTGTGAAACACCTAAAGGGTTAAGAAACTTTCTAAATATTGTTTTAAATACCTTGATCGGTGCAGTTTTTTTTTAAATTGGGTGATTAATGGGGGTTTCCCAAAATATAGGCCCCTCAAAGCTACTTCAGAACTGAAGTGGACCCTATAATAATAGGCTTTTGAAATATTCTTGATGTGAGAAATTGCTGCTAAATTTATAAGCCTTGTAACGTCCTAGAAAAATAAAATGTTCAAAAAACGATGCCAACATAAAGTAGACATATGTTAATTAGTAACCATTATGTGCGGTATTCATATCTGTCTAACATGCAGATACATTAAAATGAAATTTTTGCAAATGTTCTCTAAATTTGGTGTTTTTCACAAATAAGCAATGAATTTATCGACCAAATTATATCCCTGACAAAGTGCAATTTGTCACGAGACAAAGTTATTACCACATAGTGACACGTCAGATTTGAAAAATGGGGTTCTGTCAGGAAGTCCAAAAGTAGCTGTGGCGTGAAGTGGTTAAGCTTCTGGCAAGCATACAATGAAGTATAACTGCAGGATCAGACTACACAGGATTTGTTTTAGGTCTAAAACTATGAAGAGACTGTATATAGATCTGCATAGAAGCTCTTGAAAAAATGGTAGGAACATGTTAATTAAATGGTTACAAATTTAGCATAAAGTAATAGTACAAGGGAATATAAAAAAAACTATGTAATATATCTTACTAGAGAAAAATGCCTGTTTCTCCCCTCATCAGGCCCCCCCCCCCCCTCACCCTCCCAACTGTTCACTCATTCTTAATTTACTGCTAAATATGTCTCCTCAAGACAAAAGCTCACTGAGGTTTCAGGTTACAGCTGCCCATAGAAGTCTATGAAGAGGGGAGGGTGAAGACTGAGCAGAGGCAGTTAGAAACAGACACAGACGTTGCTATAGCTTATAGTAAGTGTTATATCTCACCCCAGTGCTGGATTCACAGCAACACTGCTGTGTAGTTTCCTTCATGCTGCTGCTTCTTCTATATATGTGATAGACAGAGATAGGAGAACAAGATTCTCTACGCTTATTCTGAAGTCACCTGAAAGGTTAGGTACGCTTTAAGACTTTTTGCAAAGTTGCCTAATTTTTTATTTTACATGCATTAAAGCAATATAAAAATTGGGTGTAGAGGTGGACATAGCCCTTAGGGCTATTATGGCCGCATGTCCCGGCCCGACAACTGGTCTAATGATCTGAACTAGATCCCTATGATGCTGTTAATTCAGATCATTAGACCCACGGTTAGGCTGGGCCTTACATCCATTATAAGAAATCTAAAATGCATCTGCATAACGGCCGTCTGGATTAGACCTGAGTCTAAGGCCCCAAACTAATATGAACACAGATGAAATAATAGCCTTGCCCAGAGGATAACCAGCAGCACTGATGTCCTAAAAAAAATAAATAATGCTAAGGTTTTCTGAAAATCAACATACAAAAAATACATTGAGGAATGGTCATTATTTTATGTGTGTGTGTGTGTGTGTGTGTGTGTGTGTGTGTGTGTGTGTATATATATATATATATATATATACACACACATGCATACATTCGGAAATTCTTCAGACCCTTTTTAATATTTTTCACATTTTGTTATATTGAGGCCTTGTGCTAAAATAGAAAAAAATATCAAGTTTTTCCCCATCATTTTGCACTCAATATCCTATTATGACAAAGTGAAAACAGAATGTTAGTAACCTTTGCTAACTTTTTGAAAAGAAAAAACTAAAATATTGCATTGACATAAGTATTCAGACCCTATATTCAGTACTTAGTTGAGGCACCTTTGGCAGCGAGGCAAGGTTTGCACACCTAGATTTAGGGATTTTTTGCCATTCTTCTCTGTAGATCCCCTTAAGCTCTGTCAGGGTGGATGGGGACCGTCAGTGGACAGCCATTTTCAGGTCTCTCCAGAGATGTTAGATTGGGTTCAAGTCAGGGCTCTGGCTGGGCCACTCAAGGACATTCGCAGAGTTGTCCCTAAACCACTCTTGTGTTGTCTTGGATTTGTGTTTAAGGTCATTGTCTTGTTGGAAGGTGAGTCTTTGGTCCAGTCTGAGGTCCAGAGCACACTGGATTAGGTTTTCATTAAGAATATCTCTGTACGTTACTCCATTCATCTTTCCCTCAACCCTGACAAGTCTCCCTGTCCCAGCCAATGAAAAACACACCACAGCATGATGCTGTCACCACCATGCTTCACCGTAGGGATGGTATTGGGCAGGTGATGAGCAGTGCCTGCTTTCCTCCAGACATGACTCTTAGAATTGAGGCCAAAAAGTACAATCTTGGTTTCATCAAACCACAGAATCTTGTTTCTCACAGTCAGAGTCCTGTAGGTGCTTTTTTGCAAACTCCAGACGGGCATTCATGTATCTTTTACTGAGGAGAGGCTTCTTTCTGGCCAGTCTGCTATAAAACCCAGAATGGTAGTGCTGTAGTGATGGTTGACCCTCTTAGGCTATGTTCACACGGGGTATTTTGCCGAGTTTTTTATGCGGAAACCGCGTCGCATAACTCGGCAGAAACGGCCCGAGAACGCCTCCCATTGATTTCAATGGGAGGCGTCGGCGTCTTTTTCCCGCGAGCAGTAAAACTGCCTCGCGGGAAAAAGAAGCGACATGCCCTATCTTCGGGCGCTTCCGCCTCCGACCTCCCATTGACTTCAATGGGAGGCAGGAGAAAGCGTATTTCTCGCTGTTTTATGCCCGCGGCGCTCAATGGCCGCGGGCGAAAAACATCGCGATAATTGCCGCGAAAATCGGCATGCAGGGAGAGGAATATCTGCCTCAAAGTTCCAAACGGAATTTTGAGGCAGATATTCCTCCCCCAAAATACTCCGTGTGAACATAGCCTTAAAGTTTCTCCCATCTGCACATAGGATTTTTGGAGCTCAGGCAGAGTGACCATTGGGTTCTTGGTCACCTCTTACCAAGGCCCTTCTCCCCCGATTATTATTTAGTTTAGTGGGGTGGCCAGCTCTAGGAAGAGTCCTGCTTGTACCAAACTACTTCCGTTTTTAAGAATTATGGGGGCAACTGTGCTCTTGGGATTTGTCAGTGCAGCAGAATTGTTTTATTTATTTTTTTGTATTTTTTTATTTTTTGTACCCTTCCCCAGATCTGTGCCTCCACACAATCCTGTCTCTGAGCTCTACAGGCAGCTCTTTCCTCCTCATGGCTTAGTGTTTGCTCTGATATGCATTGTCAGCTGTGAGACCATATATAGACAGGGGTGTGTCTTTCCAAATCATGTCCAATCAAATCAATTTACCACAGGTGGACTCCAATCAAGGTGTAGAAAGATTTCAAAGATCTAGAGATATAGGAGGCACCCAGAGCTAAATTTCAAGCGTCATAGCGAAGCATCTGAATACTCATATCCATGCGAAAATGTTTTTTTTAAATTATATAGTATGCAAAAATGTCTAAAATTCAATTTTCACTGTTGCCATTATGGGGTTTTGAGTGCAGAATTATGGGGGAAAACGTGAATTTCGTTTGTTTGCACAAGGACTCAACATAAGAAAATGTTAGTGAAAGGGTCTGAAGAATTTCCGAATGCTTTTGTGTGTGTGTGTGTGTGTGTGTGTGTGTATGTATATATATGTGTGTGTGTGTGTATATATGTATATATGTGTATATATATTTATTTATTTATTTGCACTTGTTTCACAAAAACTTTTTAAAGGATGTCCTCTCTCATTCAGCCTCCACAGAGACTATATGGAATGTGAAGAACTTGATGCAGGAAAACAAACTTCTATTAGTCTGGGTAATGATATAGTGCATATGAGGGAAAACATTTCCATGTCAGTGAAAGCAGAAGAAGATGGACAGTACTATACATCTAGACAAATTACTTTGATTTTGGACAAAGCAAGTGAGTATTACCTTTTATCACCTTCACTCTACTCATTTCTGTGAGCATGGAACTATATAATGTAATTATGGTGGTATGTTGACTACAGACAGGGGCGTAGCTAAAGGCTCATGCTCATGGTCTCCGGTGCAAAAGTCCTTCTTGGGGGGCCCCCCCCCCCCAAGCTTCTCATGGCGAACGGCCCGCAGCTTTCAGCTGCATTGCTGGGTCTTCTAAGTGTCCCAACGATGCAGTTATAGCAGCCAGGGGCGTCACTAAGGTCTTAAAACGTCAGAGGCAATAGCCCCAAAACATGTGTCCCCCTCCCACCCCCCCAGAAAGAAGTGTGTGTGTGTGTGTGTGTGTATATATATGTATATGTGTATATAATTTTTTTTAATGTTGATGATTATGGCTAACCGTTAATGAAAACCCAAAATTTAGTGTCTCAGAAAATTTGAATATTATATAAGCCCAATTTCAAAAATGATTTTTAATACCGAAATGTTGGACTACTGAAAAGTATGTGCAGTATATGCCCTCAATACTTGGTCGGGGCTCCCTTTGCATGATTTACTGCATCAATGTGGCGTGGCATGGAGGCGATCAGCCTGTGGCACTGCTGAGGTGTTATGGAAGCCCAGGTTGCTTTGATATCGGCCTTCAGCTCGTCCGCATTGTTGGGTCTGGTGTCTCAACTTCCTCTTGACAATACCCCATAGATTCTCTTCAGGGCTTAGGTCAGGCGAGTTTGATGTTCAATCAAGCACGGCGATACTGTGGTTATTAAACTAGGTATTGGTACTTTTGGCAGTGTGGGCAGGTGCCAAGTCCTGCTGGAAAATGAAATCCGCATCTCCATAAAGCTTGTCAGCAGAGGGAAGCATGAAGTGCTCGAAAATTTCCCGGTAGATGGCTGCGTTGACTCTGGATTTGATATAACAGTCAGTGGAGCAAAACCACGAAAGCGCCGGAAGCGCAAGTTCCCGTTGAACGGAGACAACAGCGCCCGTCGGAACCCATTGACTTCAATGGGTACCGTCGGGTTGTCCATGGTTTAACCAGAAACAATAGTGCAGCATGCTGCGCTATTGTTTCCGGTGGAATCTGCGACGAAGGCCCCTAATGGAGCTTCCAAAGCAGGTGTGAATTAGGCCTTAGAGTGGAGCCTATGGGTGACTGATACCACTGTATCCGTCACCCATGCATCCCTCTGCAGACCGGCCTCCTGGGATGACGTTTCATCCCATGTGACTGCTACAACCTGTGAACTTAATGGGGAGGTAAAACCCGCAACAAAAAGCAGTTGCTGCGTTTTTTTTGCGGCGTGTTCCCAGCAATTCCGCCGCAAAAACCGCAACTCAGGAAAAAAAATAAAAATATCATACTTAACCCAAAAGTCTGTGTTCCTCCCTCCAGCGCTGCCTCCTGGGACAACGTTTCATCCCATGTGACCACTGCAGCCAATCACAGGCTGCAGCAGTCTCCTGGGATGAAACGTCAGCCCAGGAGGCCGGCCTGCATAATCTGGTTGCGGTTTTTCACCTGGAATTCCATGCAGCGCACAGGGCGCCCCGTGTGAACTCAGCCTTAAAGAGACTGTCACCAGTTTAATACTTCTCTATCTCCTACATAATCTAATAACCGCTTTGTTACAGAGAACTACTGTTTTTTTAAACGTTTAACCCATTAATGACCAGTCTATTTTAGGCCTTTATGACTATGCTATTTTTTACGTTTTTCAATCGTCCCATTCAAAGAGCTATACATTTTTTATTTTTGTGACGAGACAGCTGTATAAGGTGTTGTTTTTTGCCGAAGAAGTTGTATTTTTTAACAGCACCATTTTGGGGTACATATAATTTATTAACTTTTTTGGGGGGGAGAGGGGATAGAAAAAAAACAGCAATTTCGCCACACTTTTTTGCGTCCTAAATTTACGCCTTTTACCCTGTGGTATAAATAACACTAACTTTATTCAGCGGGTTGTTATGATTGCAACGATACCAAATTGATATAGATTTTGTATGTTTTACTACTTTTACAAACACTTTTTTTTTTTTTTTTATTATTTGTTTTTGTCTCTTCATATTTGAAGAGCCATAACGTTTTTATTTTTCCGCCGATGCAGTTGTATGAGGGATTTTTTTATTTTTTTACGGGTTTTGTAAGGGGAATAAGTGGTTTTTTTTTTCATTTTTTTTTTGTACGTGTAAAACGGACAGGCATCTGGTAGGCCATGCCTCTGCTATGATCTAGTAGGCATACATTACAGGCAGACCTGGGGGCCAATATTAGCCCCCCCCGGCTGCCATAGAGGACACGGACACCTAGCTGGAATTTCCGTACGTATTCCTGATTTGGAAATTCAGCAGGACATTACAGTAGCAGAAAAGTGATTGGACAAATTTCATCCACACACTGCAGAAATGAAGTACAGAAATTGACCTGCAGTGCGGAAATTTTACAGTGTTTACAGTGTTTATAGTATGTGTGGACTAACAAGTGGCAGATTGAAGGGTGGATTCACAAAAGGCAGAAATTTCTGCTACTTGAAATCCGTTCCATTCATCTCTACTCTTTGGTCTCTTTCATGTAGCATTGTGGTCCAGACACCTAACCTAGTTTGAGCCATTATTGATCTAGATTGTTATTTGACTGGGTTCTCTGATTGTTTCACTTGAGGCTGCTTTTAATTATGTTTTAATATTTTTTAAGATTGTTTAATTGTTTGACTATTGAATCTTTAAGGTCATGATTTTTTCAGCTGGGACATTCATTTTTTGGTTTTATTGTGTGAGATTTTTTTGTGTTGCTCTAATATTGATGCTCAGGAGATATTATAGGTCATAATGGAAATATAAAAATGTCTACATACACATTTCCCTATAATCTTCTCAATAGAACTTTAAAAAAACTCAAACCGCAGCCTTTTTTTTTGAGTTTTAAAATGCAACAAACCCTGTCTGAACCTGACCTTACTGAATGTAAGTTACCAAGAAGACAGTGACAGAAAGGAGAGTAAGGGTATGTTCACACGGCCAAATTACGGATGTAATTCGGGTGTTTTACGCCTGGAATTACGTCCGAAATTACGGCTTGAATGCGTTGAGAAACATCTGCCCATTGAAAGCAATGGGCTGACGTTTGTCTGTTCACACGAGGCGTATATTTACGCGTCGCTGTCAAAAGACGGCGCGTAAATAGACGCCCGCGCCAAAGAAGTGTCCTGTCACTACTTCAGACGTAAATGGAGCCGTTATTCATTGACTCCAATGAAAAGTAGCGCCAATTACGTCCGTAATGGCCGCGGCGTTCATGCGCCTTCACATGCCGTTACGGGTGAAATGACGGGGCTGTTTTCTCCTGAAAACAGCCCCGTAATTTCGGCCGTTACGGACGCTGTCGTGTGAACATACCCTATGACTGCAGGATCAGACTACACAGGGCATGTTTGTTGCCTGTAACCATGGAATCACATAGGTTTGCATAAGAGCTGTAGATGCAAAACGGAGGGAGATTTTTTTTTTTTTATCTTAAATCCATTTGAACATTAAAAATTAAAAAGTGTACATACATAGTAAATTAGGCATGTAAAGTTGCTTTGAGAGATTGATTTGTTCAATATATTGGGGTTTCTACTCTAAAATTCTTAAGGCTGGAATATAATATCAATTTTTTCATTAATATTTTTGACAGAAAACACATTCGCGTAACAAAACTTTTAAAATTGTAGAGTTGTTATACAAGGGATTTCCCCACTTTGATCATTTCTTTTAAATTCTTTGCATTCCAGATGGAGGGTAAAAATGAAAGCATAATTCAGCAATTTCAACAAAGTATTAGTCAGAAATCTAAATATGTGTGGGTTATGTGTACTGCCACTTCTGATCACATTAATGTAGAATAGATGCATCAAAAGCAAAATGTTTCCATTTCAAATTTTTTCAATGCATGATGAATTTACCTTCTGTATTTTACATGCTTTATGTCACATTAGATTTTCAGTGCTGTGAATAACTGTTTGCCTTTTAGCAGACAAAGGCTGTTTTATAATAGCCTGTCTTCCGTGCCATGGAAATTCTCAGACATCGTTTATGGGGGGGTAAAATGGGAAATTTCCCAAGGCCGCCCACCACCAAATTCCCTCAATTCATTCACAGAAACCTCCCAGCAGCAAGACATCAGAGTTTGATGTGATTATTGAGCTTCTATTACTAAGGCCTTATTCAGACGAACGTATAATACGTCCGTGCTACGCGCGTGATTTTCACGCGCGTCGCACGGACCTATGTTAGTCAATGGGGCTGTTCAGACTGTCAGTGATTTTCACGTAACGTATGTCCGCTGCATAAAACTCACGACATGTCCTATATTTGCCTGTTTTTCGCGCACTACGCACCCATTGAAGTCAATGGGTGCGTGAAAACCGCGCACGGCACACAGACGCACTTCCGTGTGCCGCGCATGATGCGTGCTACAGTAGTCAAAACTGAATGAAAACCGAAAAGCACCACGTGCTTTTCTGTTTACAAACATACAAACAGTGTCCTAATGATGCCGGCTGCGCGAAAATCACGCAGCCACGCATCATATGCTGATGATACACTGAGCTCGCAAAACGCATACGCTCACGTGAATCCGGCCTAAGGGTCAGAGCTCCGTTCTCCTTGTATGGAACTCCGATGCCCGAACTACCTTCACATGTTAAAATCGAACATGCTGAACCTTCTTTCTGAACAGTAGGCATCAGGGGACCGTGGGGATGCCCTCAAACACATTTGATTTTCAGCTGATCCTGTGGACATTAGCGGTGTATGGCAACGATTAATGTTTATGTCCAGTATAAGCTTACTATGCATTATATGACACTGCTACTAAGGAGGGGGCCAATTTTTTTTTTGCTCCTGGGCCTACTCCAGTCCTGACCCGGTTCATGAAATTCTGATTGCAGATTCAAAGGAAAATGGCAAGCGTGGTATATTCCCAACACTGACCTGGGATTGCTGTTGAGGGATCCCAATCATAGAACTTTATTAGGGAACTGTTATAAAATTTAACTGTTTATACAAGATTCAGTAGGTTTAACCCCTTAAGGACGCAGCCTTGTTTTGGCCTTAAGGCTCAGAGCCCATTTTTGAAATCTGACATATTTCAGTTTATGTGGAAATAACTCTGGAATGCTTAAACTTAACCAAGCGATTCTGAGATTTTCTCGTGACACATTGGGCTTTGTTAGTGGTAAAATTTGTTCGATATATTCAGTGTTTATTTGTGAAAAACTGCAAAATTTAGAGAAAATGTTGAAAAAATAGCATTTTTCTGAATTTTAATGCATCTGATGGTAAAACAGATGGTTATACCACCCAAAATAGTTACTAGTTCACATTTTCCATATGTCTACTTTTGATTGGCATAATTTTTTCAACATTCTTTTATTTTTCTTGGACGTTACAAGGCTTAAAAATATGAGAAATTGCGGTTTGTTCTAAGAAAAAAGTCTTTTTTTTTTAAGGTACCTGTTCAGTTCTGAAGTGGCTTTGAGGGACCTATGTATTAGAAACCCCCATAAAACACCCCATTTTAAAAACTAGACCCCATCAAAGTATTCAAAACCGCATTTAGAAAGTTTTTTAACCCTTTAAGCATTTCACAGGAATTAAAGCAAGCGGAGGTGAAATTTGCAAATTTCATTTTTCTTACGGAAATTCAATTTTATTCCATTTTTTTTTCTGTAACACAGAAGGTTTTACCAGAGAAACTCTACTAAATATGTATTGTCCAGATTCTGCAGTTTTTAGAAATGTCCCACATGTGGCTCTAGTGTGCTCGTGGACTGAAACACAAGCCCCAGAAGCAAAGAAGCACCTAGTGCATTTTGAGGCCTCTTTTTTTTTTTTATTAGAATATATTTTAGGCAGCATGCCAGGTTTGGAGAGGTGTTGAGGTGCCAAAACAGTAGGAATCTCCCAAAAGTGACTCCATTTTGGTAACCACACCCCTCAAGGAATTCATATATGGTTGTTGTTACCATTTTGACCACACAGTTTTTCCACAGCATTTTTTCCAATAAGATGTAATTTTTTTTAAATCAAAATTTCTTATTTTCACAAGAAATAAAATACCCCACTTTGTTGGCCAATTTGTCCTAAGTGCGGCAATACCCCATTTATGGGGATAAACTGCCGTTTGGGCCCATGAGAGGGCTCAGAAGGAAAGGAGCGCTATGTGTTTGTTGGAGTCCAGATTTTGCTGGATTCGTTTCCGGGTGCCATGTCGCATTTGCAGAGCCCCAGAGATATCAAAGCAATGGAAACCCACCAGAAGTGACCCCACTTTCGAAACTACACCACTTAAGGCATTCATCTAGAGGTGTAGTGAGCATTTTGATCCCACAGGTATTGTCTAAAAGGTAATGCGCAGCAGATGGTTCAGTGTGAGATTTGCAATTTTCTATATATGTATGCCATTTCAGTGTCCAATATATTGTGCCCAGCATGCGCCACCGGAGATATACACCCTATAAATTGCAATGTGGGTTCTCCTGGGTACGGCACTACCCTATGTGGCTGTTATCTGCTGCATGGGCACACGGCAGGGCTTAGAAGGGAAGGACCACCATTTGGCCTACTGGAGCTTTTCTGGTGCGAAGTCGTGAAAGCAGAAGCCCCTGAGGTACCAATACAGTTGAAACCCCAAAGAAGTGACCCCATTTTAAAATAGACACCCCTTAAGGCATTAATCTAGAGGTGTAGTGAGCATTTGCATCCCACAGGTATTGTGTAAAAGATAATGCGCAGCAGGTGGTGCAGAGTGAGATTTGCAATTTTCTATACATATATGCCTTTTCAGTGTTCAATATATTGTGCCCAGCATGCGCCATCGGAGACATACACCCCATAAACTGTAATGTGGGTTCTCTTGGGTACGGTAATACCCTACAAGTGGCTGTTATCAGCTGCATGGACACGCAGCAGGGCCCAGAGCGGAAAGATGAGGAGGATAAGCTGTGCGGAGTGCGTCAGGGTAGAAGAAAAATCTAAGGGCTGTATGATAAATTTTAAAACACTTTCATACAGAGCCCTGGTTTTTCGGGACACGTGTCACATTGATATATTGTGTTTTTCCTTATCCCCCTCTTATAGCAGACTTTGCACCTATTTTGACTTTTTCCCTTCTTGCCAGTTTGGGGAACTTCTCCTGGAAAGTGTTGCCCTGGCACGATGAGTGTGGCTTCGCTTCCAGAAGTACTGGGTGCCCCCCCCCCTCTTGGTCCCTAAAGATTAGGTTCTTGATAACCACCTCTTGAAATTCCAGGAAGTTTCCCTCTGGCCTGCACATCGATGTAGCACGTATGCATTGTACAATGCCATCTGTATGATGTGCATGGCCAGCTGCTTATACCAAACCCTCGATTTCCGCATGGTGCTGTAGCGCTTCAGGACTTAATCTGACAAGTCTACCCCTCCCATGTACCTATTGTAGTCCAGGATACAGTCTGGTTTGGGGGTCTCTGTACTGGTACCTCATACAGGTACATGGGTACTGGTGTGGCCATGTATTGTCAATACAAGGACATCTCTTGTCTTGTACTTGACACACAATATGTTGCTGCTAGATTGTGCCCTGCTCTCACCCCTTCTGAGTTTTTGCCCAAACAGAGTCTTAGGGAGGCCTCTCAGATTTTTTCTAGCAGTGCCACATGCCGCAGTACTTCTGGAAGCGAGGCACTTGAAGAGTGGGAAGCTGGTATAAAAATTATCCAGGTAGAGGTGGTAACCCTGGTCCAGCAGTGGGTGCACCAAATCCCACACAATTTTTGCATTAACTCCCAGTAAGGGGGGGGGGGGGGCATTCTGGGGGCTGAATACTGGTCTCCTTCCCTTCATATATCCTAAATTTGTAGGTATACCCTGATGCACTCTTGCACAGCTCATACATATTCACACTATACCTCTTACTCGGCAGGTACTGGTGGAATTGAAGCCTCCCTTTAAAATGTACCAAGGACTCATCAATAGAAATACGGGGTCTCCGTTTATACAAACTGTCAAAACTGGGGTCATCTCAGGGTGGGCAATGCTCATTATCAGTATAATGTAAGAAGCGAAGTATTGCCTCATTTATTTTTTTTAGGTTCCAGTTCTGTTCTGAAGTTGCTTTGAGGGGCCTATATATTAGACACCCCCATCAAACACCCCATTTTAGAAACTAGATCCCTCAAAGTATTCACAACATCACTTAGAAAGTTTATTATCCCTTTAGGTTTTTCACATGAATTTAGAGCAAAGTAGACGTGAAATTTACATATTTCTTTTTTTTTTTTTGGTCACAAAATCCTTTTTATTCCATTTTTTTTCTGTAAAACAGAAGGTTTTACCAGAGAAACGCAACTAAATACTTATTGCCCAGATTCTGCAGTTTTGAGAAATATCCCACATTTGGCCCTATTGAGGTAATGGACTGAAGCATCGGCCTCCAAAGCAAAGGAGCACCTAGAGGATTTTGAGGACTCTTCTTTCTTTTTTTTCTTTTTTTTATTTTTTTATTGGGCACCATGTCCGATTTGAAGAGGTCTTGTGGTGCCAAAAATAGTGGAAACCCCCCAAAAGTGACACTGTTTTGGAAACTAGACCCCTTGAGGAATTCATTGTAGTTTTCATGGGGTGCATGTGACTTTTTGATCAGTTTTTATTCTATTTTTAAGTGGCGTGGAGACTAAACAGCAATTCTACTATTGTTTTTTATTCAATTTTTTTTGACAGCGTTCACCGTGCGCTATAAATGACATATTCACTTTATTCTGCGTGGTGATACGATTACGGCGATACCATAGGTTTTTTTTTTATGGCGTTTGCATAATAAAAAACTTTTTGTAAAAAATCATTTACTTTTTGTGTTACCATATACTAAGAGCCATAACTTTTTTTAAAATTTTTCCATCAAGAAAGCCGTGCGAGGACTTTTTTCTGTAACGAACTGTAGTTTTGATCAGGACCATTTTTTAGGTATATGCGACTTTTTGATCTCTTTTTATTCAATTTTTTGGGAGCTGAAGTGACAAAAAAATTGTGATTCTGGTATGGTTTATTATTATTTTCTTTTATGGTGTTCACCGTGCGGGATAAATAACGAAATAATTTTGTAGTTCAGGCCGTTATGGACGCGGCGATACCAGTTATGTATAGGTTTTGTTTATCTATTTTTATTAATAATAAAGGACTGATAAGGGAAAAAGGGGGATTTTTACTTTTATTACTTTTAAAACTTTTATTTTCTTATTTTTACACAACTTTTTTTACTTTTTTTTTTTACTTTGACCCACTAGGGAACTTGAGGGCAGGACGCCCTGATCGCTATTCTAATACACTGCACTACATGCGTAGCGCAGTGTATTAGAGCTGTCGGCTACTCACTGACAGCAAGCATAGTGGGTTCTGACTTTGTCAGGACCCACTAGGCTTCCGTCGATGGCATAGCCGGACGCCATTGTTAGGCGTCCGCTCGCCATAGCCACCATCGCCGACCGCTATCGTGTAGTAGGCCGACGATGGTAGCTTAACCCCTAAAAAGCCAAGATCGCTATTGAACGCGGCTTTTAAGGGGCTAATCAGCGGAGACACGGCGGTCGGTCCCCGCTGTAGGAGCTGCGGCAACTGCTGTACGAGACAGCAGCTGTCACAGCTCCTGTATGTGTCGGGAAGACGGCCGAAATGGCCGTTACTCCCGTGACGTACTATTAGGTCATGGAGCGCGAACGATACAGCTACCATGACCGAATAGTACGTCCAGCAGCGGGAAGGGGTTAAAGGGCATGCAAGGAAAATTGTTGTTGAAAAAAAACTTGTTGGATTGGTATATAGTTAACACAATTGTTTAAACATAGATGACACAATCTAAAAGACCTATAAACAAAATTATGTGTATGGCATAGGAAATCCTACAAAAAACTGTTGGAGTGGACCCAAGAGGATTATCTTGATAAATAGCCTAGACATTATATAGTTAACATTTTGCCATTCCCCTAATGTTTCATTGTTTTTTTGTTTTTTTTTAATCCATTAGTAAAGTTGGACCCTCCCAACCTCCGGAAAATAATTATTACTAGAAAAGGAAGTAACATAACAGCTTCCTGGACAAGATCTGATCTCCATCCAGTGTTGTTGAATACCATAAAAGAAGTCCGATATAACGAACATTCCTTGTATCTGGTAAGATAACTAATATAACTTACTAATCAATAACCATTCGTTTACAATTTTGCTAAGAAAATGCATTTATAACTTAAGCACAATATCTGTTAAAATAAACAAAATTGGTGAAAAACTGATGGCACGAATGGGACGCACATAGATGGCCGTTCAGGGTTTTCTAACCTTTAACAAGAGCTGCATGAACATGTGTACAAATCCAATGTGGAAAAAAGTTATAACAGACTGGAGTATCTGGAGCCCACCCTCCAGCGGCACGAGTGCCCACTTTTAATCCTATCATAAACACTATTATCATTGCATACAGGGGGAACAATGATTTTTGAGGAAACTTGTAAATATGGAAAAAGAGCATAATTCAATTGCTGAATGAAGTTTATGAATGTCATAAACTCCCTGAAAGTGCAGGAACTCTAAAAAAGTCCTACTCTGTCATAGTACAGCATATATAGAAATAATCTACATTAAAGTTTACTATGTAAATGCATTGCATCTTCTACTGTTCCTGAGTTCCAAGCTGTATTAGTCCATTGCTCTATGAGCTTCATTCACAGTTCTGTTGGTCCTTTTTCGAAACGGCTTACCAAAAGCAAAGAATATAATTGTACAGGCTTGGTATCGCTTTAACTGCAGAAATGTAAAAATGAACACTTATACAGATAGACAATAGGGAGAAAGCATGCTACGCTCATTTATATCATACAGAGCTCATATGTGGCCTAAATTCTGCATGACCGTTTTACCATCTTATGTTATTACCTTTTCTACACTGACTAAGACTGCACTAGAGAAGAAGCTGGAAAGGCCAAGTACCTTCCAAGTTTTAAATATATTTAAAAAGGTGACATCCACTGCATATTTGACATAGGTACTGAATTATCTTTTATGAATATATGGCTCATTAAGAACTGGAAGGTAAGGGCAAGTTCACACCTGCGCTGGTCTTTCCATTGTTCTACTTCGTCAGAGAAACCGAACCAAAAAAATACCGGAAGAGACCGCTCCGTTGCACGACTGGCGCCCGACGGAACCCATTGACTGTAATGGGTTCCGTCAGGTTTCTTTAGGATGTCTGTGGTTTTACTAGAAAAAATAGCGCAGCATGGCTGCGCTACGGTTTTTATTTTGAGCCAAATCTGTGCTTGAGGCCCATAACGGAGCCTCCAACACATGTGAACAAGCCCCAAGAGGTTTAAGTGTATATATGTCAACCTGGAGCCCTTTTAACTATGTAATGACAAAATGTTCAATGGTAATAATCAATTTTCTTTTCCAGGATCCTTTACCCTGCAAAACCACTACTTCAACTATTTGCCACCCAGGTGACCATGATATACCCATTTGCAAAGGTACTTATATTAATAATACTAAAAATATAGCAACTTGTCATACTTTTCAATGTAGATGTATATGTTCAATAAAAGCTGTCCAGAGACGTAATCAACATATTATGTTATGTTTTTATAGGATTCTGTTAGTTCACCTACAATTAAAGGGGAGTAAAAAGATCATAGTCTAAATGATTTATCCTATGTTTATTGCGTCATTTCAAATCTTAGCTTGAGATGAGTAGTTATTTTCAAACACTCCTTGGTTAATTCTAAAAAAAAAATGTACTACACACTGGAACGGGACGCATCTCTTGCAAATTGAGCACAGACTGGTACGGGACGGATCTGTTTGAAATAAGTTTGTAGGGCAGCATTTAAGGTGACAGACCGATTTTATTTCAAAAGTATTTATTAGGTTTAAAATGCAACTACAGGGTGGGCCATTTATATGGATACACCTAAATAAAATGGGAATGGTTGGTGATATTAACTTCCTGTTTGTGGCACATTAGTATATGGGAGGGGGGAAACTTTTCAAGCTGGGTGTTGACCATGGCGGCCATTTTGAAGTCGGCCATTTTGTATCCAACTTTAGTTTTTTCAATGGGAAGAGGGTCATGTGACACATCAAACTTATCGAGAATTTCACAAGAAAAACAATGGTGTACTTGGTTTTAACGTTACTTTATTCTTTCGTGAGTTATTTACAAGTTTCTGACCACTTATAAAATGTGTTCAAAGTGCTGCCCATTGTGTTGGATTGTCAATGCAACCCTCTTCTCCCACTCTTCACACACTGATAGCAACACCAGTATCCGTAGTTTCAGTTGCTGCACATCTCGTATTTTCACAGCATAGACAATTGCTTTCAGATGACCCCAAAAATAAAAGTCTAAGGGGGTCAGATCGGGAGACCTAGGGGGCCATTCAACTGGCCCACGACGACCAATCCACTTTCCAGGAAACTGTTCATCTAAGAATGCTCGGACCTGACACCCATAATGTGGTGGTGCACCATCTTGCTGGAAAAACTCAGGGAACGTGCCAGCTTCAGTGCATAAAGAGGGAAACGCATCATCATGTAGCAATTTCAGATATCCCGTGGCCTTGAGGTTTCCATTGATGAAGAATGGCCCCACTATCTTTGTACCCCATATACCACACCATACCATCAATTTTTGTGTTCCAACAGTCTTGGAGGGATCTATTCAATGTGGGTTAGCGTCAGACCAATAGCGGTGGTTTTGTTTGTTAACTTCACCATTCACATAAAAGTTTGCCTCATCACTGTACAAAATGTTCTGTGTAAACTGAGGGTCCTGTTCCAATTTTTGTTTTGCCCATTCTGCAAATTCAGTGCGCCGATCTGGGTCATCCTCGTTGAGATGCTGCAGCAGCTGGAGTTTGTAAGGCTGCCATTTGTGAGTAGCTAATATCCGCCGAAGGGATGTTCAACTGATGCCACTCTCCAGTGACATGCGGCGAGTGCTACGCTGTGGGCTCTTGCTGAATGAAGCTAGGACAGCCACTGATGTTTCTTCATTAGTGACAGTTTTCATGCGTCCACATTTGGGCAAATCCAACACTGAACCAGTTTCACGAAACTTGGCAAGCAGTTTGCAAACTGTAGCATGGGAGATGGGTGGTCTCGTAGGGTGTCTTGCATTGAAATCTGCTGCAATGACGCGGGTACTGCGTTCACCAGACATCAACACAATTTCTATCCGCTCCTCACGTGTTAACCTCTGCGACATGTCAATGGCTGTAAACAAAGAGAAGCTTGTAAATAACTCACGAAAGAATAAAGTAACGTTAAAACCAAGCACACCATTGTTTTTCTTGTGACATTCTCGATAAGTTTGATGTCACATGACCCTCTTCCTATTGAAATAACTAAAGTTGGATACAAAATGGCCGACTTCAAAATGGCCACCATGGTCAACACCCAGCTTGAAAAGTTTCCCCCCTCCTATATGCTAATGTGCCACAAACAGGAAGTTAATATCACCAACCATTCCCATTTTATTTAGGTGTATCCATATAAATGGCCCACCCTGTATTGGCAATAAACTGCCAAAAACAACACCTTGCAGGGGGGCAATATAAGATAGCAATGGTAATGTAGCATAATTAAAGCATCGTATAAATAAAAACGCAGTCAAGAAATAATAGAAAATTAATAGAAAACTAACAAATAAGCAAACAAAAACAAAACCAAAACCCCCACGCAAGCACTGCTTATCAAAATCTGAAACATGGTGTAGAAAGTAAAAATCAAGCCACAGTCTGATGTAATGGTTCAAATTAGGTATATTGATATGCGAGAGCCTGTGGGGACCAGATTTTTTCAAATAATACCATCTTGTCTAGGCGCATAGCTTTTTGTTTTTCAGAAAGCATAATTTTATTTAACTTAACCTTCACTATGTCAATCACGAGGTTTGGCTTTTTCCACTGCTGTGCTATATGTATCCGGGCAGCCATAGTAATATACTGTAAAAGCCTAAAATATGCATTAGTAACTCTAGGTGGTTTGTCCCCCAGGAGATGGACTGAGGGTAGGAGACTAGGGGGAACATCGGTAACCGAGGCAATAAGATGGCCTATCTGTCTCCAAAACCTGTGGACAATGGGACACGTCCACCAAATGTGGAGGTGAGAGCCTATCGCATCACACCCCCTAAAGCATAAATCTTATACATCTGGATAAATTGCATGCAACCTAGTCGGAACCATGTAAGCTCGGTGGAGTACTTTAAGTGATGTTTAAGCAAAAAGAGCTGGCAGGCCTCATTTACTGAGTGACGTACAGCAGTGGTACCAGTGCTCAAGAGACAAAGTGAAGTCAAAGTCGAATTCCCACTTTAACATAAATGGGAGTTTTTTCTGATCCTGTGTCCCATTCAACCCACTATGGAGACAGGATACAGTTCCAGGGGCTACAGGATGAATTCTTTTTTTTTGCGTCTTAAATGTACACCGTTTAGCGTTTGGTATAAATAACAACTTTATTCAGTGGGTCGTTACAATTGAGGCGATACCAAATGTATATTTTTTTTTTATGTTTTACTACTTTTCCACAGTAAAAAAGTTTTTGTCGCCATATTTTAAGAGCCATAACTTTTATTTTTCTGCTGAAATAGCTGTTTGAGGGCTTTTTTTTTTTATGGGACAATCTGTAGTTTTTAGTAGTAGCATTTTAGAATACATACAAACAGAAAACAGCAATTCTGCCATTTTTTTTTATTTTATTTGTTACGGCGTTCACCGTGCGGGTTAAATAATATAACTGTTTTATAGTTGGGGTCGTTATGGATGCGGCGATACCAAATATGTTTTTTTTTTTTTTTTTTCGTAATAAAGCACTTTGTTAGGGGAAAAAGTGGCTTTTTGATTTTTTTTTACTAGGGATTTTTATTTATTTATAAACTTTATTAAAACATTTTTACTTTTTGTTTTTCAATGTATTATTACCTGTCAGTGTAAAATAGACAGCCATCTGATAGGCCATAGGCCTATCAGGCATTCACTAAAGGCAGACCTGGTGGCCTTTGTTATGCCCCCGGCTGCCATAAAAAACCATCGGCAGCCCGCGATCACATCACGCATGTGCCGATTGAGTGAAAGAGGGAACCTCCTCTCTCTAATACAACTCAGATATTGCGGTCACTATTGACCGCAGCAGGGATAGAGTAGAGCACGTTTTATAGCTCTCAGAAAAGGGCCTTTAACCCCTTAACGACATGCCACATACATGTATGTGGCAGCCGTTATGGGGAAGTACGGAGCGGGCTCATGGGCTTGAGCTCGCTCCTTACTTAGCAGGTGACGGCTGTGTAATACAGCTAACACCTCACTGCAATGGGCGGAATCAAAGTTCAATTTGATTCCGCTCGTTTAAACCCTTAGATGCCGCGGTCAATCGCTACATCTAAACACATCTTAGAATAAGGTGCGGCCCCCACACCGTTGTGCCATTGGCCCTCCCGCATCGCGATTGCCGATGGTCGTCATGAAGGAGACTGTTAGAAATACGAAAAACTGAAAAACATTAGTATTGCAGTATAGCAGGTAAGCGATATAATGCTTAGTCCTCTAGGGGGACTAATAAAAAAAGTTAAACCGTTACATAAAGTTTTTTTTATGTTCCAATCAAAAAAATATTAACATTTCAAAAAAAAAAACCCTTGTCCCATCATTACTTTAAAGTAATGTTGAAAAAAATAAAAGTTAACAACTGGTATTGCGACGGCTGTAAAAATTTGTACTATCTTAATACAACATTATTTAACCTGCTCGGTGAATGGCATAAAAAAAAAAAATGAATAACACCCAAATTATTTTTTTGGTCACTTTAGCTCCCTAAAACAAGGGAATAACAAAATTATCAAAGTCACATGTACCCCAAAATTGTACCAATAAAAACTAAGGCTCGCCCCGCAAAAAGTAAGCCCTGACAATCGCTCCATTTGACGAAAAAATTAAGTTATGACTCTCAGAATATGGCGACACAAAACAATTTTTTTGTTAACGAAAAGATTTTTAATAAAAGTCGTAACACAGAAAATAACCACATCAATTTGGTATCGCCAGTCGTATCAACCCGTAGAATAAAGTGAACATGTAGTTTTTACCGCCTGATGGATGCCGTAAAAATGAAACCCCCCCCCCCCAATAGATGGCTGTTTTTTTCACCCAACATATTTTTTTAAGGTTCCCAGTACATTATGTCATACATTAAATGGTGAAGACCACCTATAGAAATACAGGCACACTGGCAATTATGATAACTATATCCTATGTAACAATATAAAATGGAGAACCGATAAATACACAGGACAATCTTATATATGAAAAAATGGTTTAACACCTTTTATTGAGCATAGATATGCTGAACAGACATTTTAAAAGAAACAAATTGATAAGAGGAGAAGGAAAGAAAACCATAAAGAACAAGTGGTAGAGCTGAGGTGGCATACATATAATCCGAAAATTGTAAGCAGAAAAGGAACTTTATTCCATGTGTTCAGGTGCTATATAACCCCTGTAAAGCATGAGTAATGGCTGAAATTATGAAGGGAAAAAACAGCAGGGGAACAAGTACAAAATACATACCAACTCAGCCCACCATAGAGGGGCCTTACCAGGCTTGGGAATCATGGTAATTAGGGCCATAAGGAAGTCAGAATGGACCGCAGCACCCTGCAAAATATGATTAAACCGTGTCATTAAATGGGGGAGGAAGAGAAGAGTTTTTTTAAAATAATAATTGGCTGCCGGGCCATACGGGTCTGGAGCTTTACCCTGCTTAAGTCGTTTGACTGCCTCTTCCACCTCCTCTTTCGAGAATTCAGGTGTGTTAGGGCAGTAGTATACAATTGCGGTAAATTAAGATTCTCCAAAAAGGTATGAGTAGGAGACGTAGAGGGGATGGAGGATGCCTCATAAAGTTGTTGATAATACTTAAGGAAAGTGGAATAATATCTTATCGGGTTTGGATGACATATGGCCTGGTCGTACCTGGATTTTATGTATAGTATTTCACGTTTACTTTTCACAGAGTTTACGGGCTAGGGGTTTGTTAGCCTGATGAAAGTAGGTGGCCTGAGTCCATGCCAATGCCCATCCAGTTTTATGTTTAAGTGGTGTATTAAGCTCCAATGTTGTGTCCCTTATGAGTTTCTGGAGATATCTGGAGGGGTGTCGGAAGTAGGAGATTTCTAACTTAGATGTAGAATCCCCAGTAGGGTGCAAAGTGAAGTTGAAGTCTCCACACCAAAACAATCTAGTATACTCAAGCGGAGGTAGTAGTTCACATATAGATAATAAAAAAATCTATAGGCGAGCCATTAGGACTGTAGGTGCTTACACTAAGACATATTTTATCTTTATAGAGATCTCCCATCAAAATTAAAGAATGCCCCTGAGAATCCGTGAAACTCTTGGTGACTTGCAAAGGGAGGGAGTTACGGATAAATATGGAGACTCTCTGACCTTTACTTCAAAACATGGAGTGATGGTAATTTTGATAACATGGGTTGAAAAATTGACAGTGGGAAGAGGAGGTGAAATGGGAATCCTGAATGCAAAAAATATCAGATTTTTAGACTATGCAAAGCATAATCCTATCTTTTATTCGGGGGAATTAAAATTTCGGACATTGTGGCTTAGAATTTTACACATGATAGAAAAGGGGAATATACTAATGTTCCCATGGAGGAGAGATATACCAAGTGACCAGCACATTCATTGAAAAAAAAAGAAGAAAAAAAGGCCAGTGCCCATGAGAATTCTAACAAAACAAAAACTAAGAGAACCTTCAACTAGAGTGAAAATCTCCCTAAAACCACAATGGTTGAAAGGGTGAAGGTGACTTAATAGCGTGGCCATCCTACTTCACCAATAATGTAGAACATAAAAGACCATACAGGGACAGTGGTCTAGTAAACGTTCTTCACATGATGGCCCAGAAATAAGGACCAATCATGAATGAATGACAAAGGGCAGATGCAGTAGAAATAGGACACGTGTTATGAGGTAACAGATCACAGTATTAAGGTTGAACATTAATATAAACTAAAGTAAATAAATACATATGGAAAGCTGAACTCGTGACACTAAAAAGGTGTTTTAATTTTTAATATAAACTTCACTAGGCTAAAGCTGGCCATACACATGAGAAAGTTGGCTGAACCCGCTGATATTGACAGGATCTGTTAACTATTCCCCAACAGTAGATGTCAGTGGAAAGCAGGATGGGGCAAGTTGTATGAACCTTTGTTGCCGTGGAAAATAAGCCGCTGCCAGAAGTGTCTGGCCTACCAAAATATCCACAACATTGCATAGAAATTTCATCCAGTGAGTCACAAAAGAACCTAGACCAACATCTAAGGAACTGCAGGCCTCATTCACGTCATATACGGTCAACATTAATTGTTCCATCGTTATAAAAAAAACCCTGTTATCCATTCAGATAGTTGTAAGGCAAAAAAAAAAAAAACACTGCTTAACAAAAGTAACATAAAGGTTTGTCTCAAATTTGCCAAAAAGATCTTGATAAAACCAAGCCTTAAGTGAAAATGTTCTGTGGACTGATGAGTTAAAAAAAAAAAAAAGTGAAACTTTTTGAAAGACCCTGTTACATTTGGAGTAAAGCTAACACCGCATTCCACAGTAAGAACATTATAACACCATTCAAACCTAGTGGGCGTAGTGTAAAGGTGTGAGAATGCTTTGCTGGTTCAAGGCTTGGTCGATTTGCCATAAATGACAGAACCAGAAAATACTGAAGGAGAATGTCTGTTCATCAGTCTGAGATATTAAGCTCAATTAGGTCATGCAGCAGGACAATGATCCAAAGCACAAGTAAGTCCTACATTTAAATAGTTCAGAGCAGAATTAAATGTTTTGGAGTGGCCTTGTCAAAGTCTCGACCTAAATCTCATGGAGATGCTGTAGCAGTAACTTAAATGGGCAGTTCATGCTTAAAAGTCCTCCAATATGGCTGAATTAAAGCACATCTGCAAAAACATGGAAAAAATTCCTTTGCAGTAATGTATAGACTGATATCCATTTATTAGAAAAGTTTGGTTACCATTGTTGCCAAAGGTGGCACAACCATGTATTACATAGTTTCATAGGTTGAAAAAAGACACAGGTCCATCAAGTTCAATCTTTCTCAATAAATTAATTGCTTGATTAGCTAGAACCCTCAATGCCATTCGTAAATAAATAGGCATCTAGCCTTTTTTTAAATGTTGACAGAGTATCTGCCATCACAACATCTTGGGGTAGGGCATTCCATAGCTTGACCACTCTAACTGTAAAGAACCCTTTTCTATATTCATGTCTGAAACGTCTTTCTTCCGCACGCAATGGGTGTCCCCTGGTCCTTTTGTAGGGACCTTGGAAGGAACATCATGTGCTAGTTCTCTGTATTTACCACACATATACTTATACATATTGAGAAGATCTCCTCTAAGGCTGGGTTCACACACACTATTTATGGACGTAATTCGGGCGTTTTAGCCCTGTATTACGTCCGAAAATGCGGCTCAAAAGCGTCGGCAAACATCTGCCCATTCATTTGAATGGGTCTTACGATGTTCTGTGCCCACGTCAAAGAAGTGCGTGTCACTTCTTCAGACGTAAATGGAGCCGTTTTCCATGGACTCCATGGAAAAACCGCTCCAATTACGTCCGTAATGGACGCAGCGAAAGACGCCTGCACATGCCATTACGGCTGAAATTACGGTGCTGTTTTCTCCTGAAAACAGCACCGTAATTTCAGCCGTAACGGATGCTGCCATGTGAACATACTCTCAGACGTCTTTTTTCCAAGCTGAACAAGCTCAATTTTTCTAGCCTTTCATTGTAAGCACACACCTCCCATCCCATTTAATAATCTAGTTGCTCGCCTTTAAACCCCCTCCAGTTCTTCTATATCTTTTTACAATGTGGAGCCCAAAAGTGAATTCCATATTCAAGATGTGGCCTTACAAGAGACTTATGGAGGGGTAATATTACATTTGAATCACCGGTTTCTATCTCTCTTTTTATACACCCTAAAATCCTATTTACTTTTGCAGCTGCTGCTTGACATTGAGTGCTGCTGCTTAGCTTATTTGTTACCAAGATACCCAAGTCCTTCTCTTGTTCCGTTATACCCAGTTTTATTCCATTTAATGTATATAAATTAATGCTATTATTGCGTCCTAATTGCATTACTTTACATTTATCAACATTAAATTTCATCTGCCATGTTTTTGCCCAAGCTGCCAGCTTATATAGGTCTTTTTGTAATATTTTATAGTCAAGTTGAGTTTTAAGTATCAAAGTTTTGTATCGTCAGCAAAAACTGACACCTTGGTATCAATCCCATCCACAAGGTCATTAATAAAGAGATTAAAAAAAATTGGGCCTAACACCGATCCTTGTGGTACCCCGCTGCTTACTTCAGCCCATTTTCAGGAAGTTCCATTTATAACGACTTTGTTTTCTGTCCCTTAACCAATACTTTACTTATTTGCATATATGGTCCCCCAGTCCCTCTGTCTGCAGCTTCAGAACAAGACTGTTGTGATTTATTTAGATTTTGCAAAAGCATTTGATACTGTTCCATAAATCAGCCGCATGACCAACATCCAGATTTTCACTTACCTCTGTCACGATCTGTGGGTATGTGGACCCACTGGGCCGCAAGGCCGTAGTGGGATAGCAGCTGGCCACACACTGTACCAAGTAAAGTCTATAGTCCGAGTAAGGGTTCCTGTGGTAGTTCAGACAGTAGCGATGGTTAGGCTCAGATGGGACATTGGCAGCAGACACCAGGCGTGGTGTGTAACAGCAGACGTGATCGGTGGCACAACACGACTCCAACTCTCTAAGGTACAGGAACAAGGTAGCATGGGATACAGGTAGCAGGAACGGGAACACGGAGAACTGGAAAACACTAAGGGACCATTTGCAAGACTAACACGGGTAAACACAACAATGCCCAGGCAATGAGTGAAGGGGCAGGGCCTTTCTTATAGTCCACGGTGATTATTAAAACATGTGTGCACGCTGGCCCTTTAAGGCCAGGACTGAGGTCGTGCGCGCACCCTAGTGGTCACTGCAGGCCAGGACGGCCGCATTTGCTGGTATCTCCGGGAAGGAGGCAGTCAGCAGGATGAGAGGAGTCTGCGGGCTGCGGACGTTACAACCTCCTCATAGACACCGAGCTTGTTGGTTAGGCACAACCTGTTTTTCATGAATCCATGCTGGTTATCAGTTATTAGACTCTTCTCCGCTATATACTTTTGCAGTTCATCTCTTAGAATACCCTCAAATATTTAGCATACCACAAATGTCAAAGTTACTGGACGTTAGTTACTCAGTTCCACCTTTTTAAATATTGGTACAACATGCGCCGTCCTCCAATCGTGTGGCACTGATCCTGTTACAAGAGCATATAAGAAGATGAGATACAATGGTCTGTCCAATACTGAGCTTAATTCCCTTAATACCCGTGGATGAATGCCGACTGGGTCAGGAGATTTATAAATATTTAATTTGCTCAGACATAGCTGTACTTCCTCCTGTGTTAAGCAGGTGATATTGGGTGCGGAACCGTTATCACTGTCCCCCTGAATATCTGGTACTGGCAGCTTATCAGTGAACACAGAGGAAAAGTACGTGTTTAATATCTCAGCCCTCCCTTTGTCCTCTACAATTGTATTCCCGTGGTCATCTTTGAGAGGGCCAATATTATCAGATTTTCTGTGCATAACTTTGCTAACTTGATTTCATTTTTACATTTTCTATTGAGATCTTTGTAAGCCTGGAATGCTTTTGCTGAGCCCTCAGTCTTCAATGTTTTGAATGATTTTTGTTTTCGTCTCCTATTATTTCTAGACATTTTGTTACCGGTAGGTATAAACTTATATTACATGAATCGTATAGTATCTTTAAAAACTCCCCATTAATCTTCAGTATTCCTATTTACCATTACATGATCCCAGTCAACAAGACTAAGGCCTCATGCACACGACCGTAGTGTTTTTTTCTGGTCCGCAAATTCCAGGACCGTGTTCCGTGAAATGTCCTCCGCAGTTCATCCGTATGTAATCCGCAAAATGCGGATAAAAAAAAAAAAAAGCCTAGGTAAAACAGAATGACGACAGAACTCATTCCCGGTCGTCGCCTAGCAACACTTCCGCAAATCCGCAAACTGCGGTTGACACACAGAGGTGTACCCGCATTTTCCACGGGCCCATTGACTTCTATGGGCATGTCCGCATCGAATTTGCGGGCCGTAATAAGACATGTCCTGAGTTTCTGCGGCACGTATTTGCGGACATGCGGAGACCCGTGAAAACACGGATAGTGTGTATGGGCCCATAGAAATGAATGGGTCCGCAATTCTCCCGTGGATTTGCGGGGGAATTGCGGACGCAAAAACACGTTCGTGTGCATGGGGCCTAAGTGTTTCCCTCAGTCGATTTGGATTTTGCTTTCCTAAAATTCCAGGTTTTTGTTGCTCCCCTTCATATTGTTTTATTGAAAATTATATTAAAACCTACCATATTGTGGTCACTATTGCCTAAGTGCTCCCAGACCTCTACATCGGATATTGTGTCTGGTCTATTAGATAAGATCAGATCCAGCACATTATCCACTCTGGTTGGTTTATTAACCAACAGAGTGAAACAATTGTCTTGAATTGTGTATAAAAATTTCCAGCTATTAGCACATCCAGCGGCCTCTGTCCCAATTAATGTCAGGATAGTTAAAGTCCCCCATAAGGACCCCGTTATTATTTGCTGTCTTTTCTATTTGTTGCAGCATTTCATCCTCAGCCTGTTCCGCTATGTTCGGTGGCTTATAACAAACGCCAATTAGTAGTTTACCGTTATTAACCGTTCCAAGAATATTTACCCATGAAGACGCCACACTGTTAGTCTCTCCCAATGTCTTCATTCTGGACTGGTCTTAGTCTGGATTTTACAAACAGACAAACCCCTCCAGCTTTTTTAGCTTTTCTATCCTTTTTGAATACGGTGTAGCCCCCCACATTTGTTACCCAGTCATGGCTCTCATCCAGACAGGTTTCTGTTATGCCCCCTACGTCATAATCCATGTCAATCATTAGAATCTCCAACTCGTCCATTTTACTTGCAAGATTTCTTGCATTCGCCAGCATTCATTTAATCTTACTGACACCTAGGAATAAATACGGACCTAAGAATATTAAAGTATTAGTATAATATTTATAGTTTTGGAGGCAGTGACTTTTTTCACATGGGTGATAGAGGTGTTAAAATAGATAACATTTTTCCTTCCTTATGTTTACTCAGCTTATCTGTAACATCTAACAATAGGGAGAGATCATATTGCTAGGATATGCCATCACTTGCTTATCTGTGGGGGTCCGAGTAGTTCTCCAGAATGAAGAAGTCTCCGTGCTAGTAAAGTGCTGTGGCTCCTGCACATAGTTGTTGTACACCGCTGCGCTCCCGGCCACCAATTGTGCAGAAAAATACAAGCCGGTGTAGGAGGAGAAATGACATCATTTGATATTTGATAACATTTAGTACTGCTGCATTGCTGAATGGAGTGGACTTGTCACTGACAAGACTGACAGGTGGTGAAAATTTTAAAAACCTGTATCATTGCCACATTCTGCAGTGTAAGGCTCTATTCACATACAGTGTGCGTTTTTGCTTTCAGTGGCAGTTCCTTCACTTTTAACTGTAAGAATAGTGCAGCATGCAAAATAACCTAGAAGTAACTTTAGTGGCCCGCATTATAAGTGAGTAGAGTTCCTTTGGCTGCTGGATCCATCAAATGAAAAGACCTGGCACAGTGTCATAGCTTCCATTCTATATGAAAGCCATGATGGCAGTGTGAACAGAGCCTACATAAATACCTAAACAGGTACCTTAACAAATATATTCAAATGTGAAATAATATTGTAACGCTGAGAGACTGACTTATTGAGCGAAAATTACTTCCCTGCAGAACATTGCGAATTTGCTCTTGATGGTCATCAGGGTCACTACATTCAGATCCGACAGACATATGAAGAAGGTGTATGGAGTGAATGGAGTGACTCTATATTTGTTCCTGCAGGTAAGATTGATATTTATTTGCTGCTTGTTTGACACTGATATAGTCCTCATATATCATTTTGCTACATAATTTATTTTCTCTTTCATACAGTATTGCTTTTTGTGTAATAGCTTATATATCATTCATCACTTGTGTATATATACACATCCGCTATAGCATTCAGACCCTTACCTATCATTTAAATAGAATTTCCACCCTTGAATACCATTTATTTTATTTTTTTTAAATCTGAACTCCATAATCGGATAGTATGCAGTGAGCTCCCAAGCTCCCTCTAGTGGCAGCTGCAGGCAGCCACATTATGTTTTAAAGGAAATCTGTCATCAGAATTAAGCCTACCAAATAACTGCCAGCGCTTGGTAGGGCACTTAAAAACATGTGAGCGCATTTGTTGCCGAGAAAATTAACTTTAATCCGGTATGCAAATTAGCCCACAAGTGCCACGCATGCGGTCTCCATCTCGGGCTCTGGGTCACACTTTGTAACACTGCTGACAATTTCAGCATTATGCTACATTATCGTGTGCAGCAAGCAGCACAACACTGGAGACGTCAAGCAACACGTCAATGAGCAAGATTTTATTAATTTAAAGCAAAATTTTACAGTGGAAATGTAAATAAAAATGTTCGTAACTGTAAATTCTTTCTTTTATGCTTTTCTTCTTTACGGCATAGATGTTTGCACGGAACTCTGTATAATAGCACACAGGGTGCTTGTGCTTGTGTCCAAACCATGAGCCTATGTACAGTATGGGGCCTCCTAGAAGCCATAATAATGCTAAAATTCCGTTGTATTACAACCATGTGAGACCAGAGTTCTTTTTATATATACATTGCATCATTTATCTTGAATTCTAGACTTAAAGCTGAAATCGTCAAGCATTCCTTGGTGGCTCAATGGTTGTACAGAACCTTCTCTAGTGATTTTCCTTCTAGGAAGCACAGTGTTTACACCGAACCATGTATAGTAAACTAATGCTGAAAAAGCTGTTACTTTGCATTATAGGAGCCTAGATAAGCTGTTAAAGGGAACCTGTCACCATCATTTCACCTATTGAACTTTACTTATCCCTCACTGGCTGCTGCTATAAAAAGTTCATTACCGTTATCCCCTATTCTAAACTCCTCCTCCGACTGTAAATAACGGTCTGCAAACATTTTGCGCCTTTTATCGTAATAATCCGATGTCCCTTTGTGCGCACGCACCAGAAGAGAATATCAATGCACAAGCGCAGGATTTTGTGTGCTGGGGGAAGGTGAGGAGCTGTCAATCAAAAGTAAGGAGGCGGGGTAAACTCAAAGGCTTGAGGAATGAAGATGACTTTTCATACAAAGTTTTGACACTTTTCTGCTCATTAGCATACGGTGTGGGAACACTAAAAAGCTGAATACTAAAGCTACAGAGCCGACTAAGACGACAATTATAGGTTATATAGAAATTATTTTTCACCCACTACCACCAGGTATTGCTGGTTTAATAGGTGAAGTGCTGGTGACAGGTTCCCTTTAAGGCTGTGCCTGATGTCAAGTTTGTTGACGGTTTCCAATAACAACCATAGGAAGTATAAATACAGCTGTTATAATACAGGCTGTAACTCGAGATCAGTAGAACAGTCATTTAACTTTTTATGTCCATAGAGAATTTCTCAGACAGAAAAAGCTGCTTATGCCTCGGTAAGGGTATGCTCACACTGCTTATTTTCGGCCGTTTTTTGGGCCGTAAATGGCTGAAAAATCGGAAGCAGAACGCCTCCAAACATCTGCCCATTGATTTCAATGGGGAAAACGGCGTTCTGTTTAGACGGGCCGTTTTTCTTCAGACGTTTTTGGAGCAGTTTTTCATTGACTCTATAGAAAAAACGGCCGTAAAAAACGCCACGAAAAATGCGAGCTGCTAAAAAGAAAAAAGGGCTGAAAATCAGGAGCAGTTTTCCCTTGTAAATCGCTCCGTATTTTCAGACATTTTTTAGTAAGCGTGTGCACATATCCTAAGAAATCAGAGGCATACAGAGGTATAGTATGGTCCTATTGACTTCTATTGGAGCCGTATTACAGCTAAAAACAATCTATTTTTACCACTTTGAGCGATTTTTAGCTTTATGCTAATGAGTTTCTTAATGCCCAAGTGGGCGTTGTACAGAGGAGTGCATGACGCTGACCAATCAGCGTCATGCACTTCTCTTCATTCATTTACACTGCACTAGCGATATAGTTATATCGCTATGTGCAGCCACATACACAAACACTAACATTACTGCAGTGTCCTGATAATGAATATACATCACTACCAGCCTGGATGTGATGTTTATTCAGAATCCTGACACTTCTGAATCTTTTCTGTGAGATTCCAGCAAGGCAAGCGTAATCTCGTTTGAAATGACAGGTTACATCGTAATCTCGCGAGATTACGTTTGCCTTGCTGTAAATCTCACAGAGACGCTACAGACGTGTCAGGATTCTGAATACACATCACGTCCAGGCTGGTAGTGATGTATATTCATTATCAGGACACTGCAGTAATGTTAGTGTTTGTGTATGTGGCTGCACATAGCGATATAACTAGATCGCTAGTGCAGTGTAAATGAATGAAGAGAAGTGCATGACGCTGATTGGTCTGAAGTAAAAACGCACACTTGGGCATTAAGAAACTCATTAACATAAAACTAAAAATTGCTCATAAAGTGGTAAAAATAGATAATTTTTCTAAATAAAAATAATTACTGTCACCTACATTATAGCGCCGATCTTCTTATATAGGAGATAGGGCACTTATAATGTGGTGACAGAGCCTCTTTAAATTTGCTTTCACAGTTAACTCTACTTGGCTCAACTTTATTGCAATGGTTGTAAAGGTTTGTAATTGTAGATGACCTACATTGTGCATGCCATGTCACTCACTGTGTGACTCGCAGTTTGCTGGGCATACTGATAAGGTGCATTTATCATGATGACTGAGGGTACAATCTCATGTAGCTGGCCACCGCGTGGTCATAAATCACTCGGATATGCTGTTTGTCTAAAAATCGTGTGGTCAAACAGCATTTTTACATGCCATTCATGAATAGACCCTTAATTTTGTTAACAGCATTCTTGGGGTATGTTCACACGCTTAACAAAAAACGACTGAAAATACGGAGCTGTTTTCAAGGGAATACAGCCTCTGATTTTCAGCCGTTTTTTACTGCCTTTTTGGAGCTGTATTTCTATTGAGTCAATGAAAAACTGCAGCGTAAAAAACGCCCCGTGGGAACGGAATGCCATTTTTCCCATTGAAATCAATGGGCAGCTGTTTGGAGGCGTTCAGCCCCCACATTTTTAGCCATTTAACTGCTGAAAATAGGTTGTGCGAACATACTCTTACTCGGAAACAGCATGACCACGTGGTTTTCAGCCGCATTGCAGCCGCTGCTACGTGGGACCTTGCCCTCAAATTCATGGACCACAGTAAATGTAAATTATACGTTTATCTGTTATGTCAATTATTTTACTCCTATGAATCTTTCAGGAATTGGACCTGTCCAGATAACAAAAATAAAGACTGAAAGGTTAAACTTTGCTGGAATCAGGACCGCCTCATTAGTTTGGAAAGTAAGTGTGAGCTTGACCTGATCTGTATATGAAAGCAAACAATAGTATCAATCTTGTCACAAAAGAGGGCAAACTAGAATTAGGTTATGCTAATCATTATTACTTTTTCATGTTATTTTTCCTAGAACAATCAAATTATTTAATAACACTGAGCTGCAGTAAAAGGCATAGCCACCCATACGGACAAGTCGCTCTGCTGGTGTTCCTTGGCCCATTCATTCTGCTGATTAGGCGGGGGGCCCACCCCACCTGATCAGCAGTAGAACAGCAATGTATACTATGGTTATTTAAACTTCCAGCCATTAAGCCGTTTCCAATAATTTTTTTTTGACATAAGGAGTCCAAGGTCTCATTCACACGACCGCATTGGTTGTGCGGCCTGCAAATCCAAGGGTCCGTAGTGGTCCATCGGACCGCAAAAAACCCTTGTTGTGCATCCGTGTTTCAATTGCGGAAAGTAAAATGACTTGTCCTGAGTTTTTGCGGTTCACAATTGCGGCCCCTGCACCGATCCGTGTAAATCACTGTCGTGTGCATGGGGCCATAGAAAAGAATGGGTTCGTAATTTATCCGCAAAAATGCGGCTAAATTGCGGCCACAAAAATACGTTCGTGTGCATCAGGCCTTGGGTAAATCAATACTCCTCGGTCTATTACCCTTTTCACAAATGCATGCACTCCAAATGGAGCTTCCAGTTTAATATAAATAAAGCTTAGTCCCTAGGGGAAAAAAAAGGTTTTTTAATATTCTAATATAATTTGTACTTCAATTCCTTACCGTTTTCAAGATCGGTATGCTGTCAGTGAATGGGAACATTATTGTTTGCATCTGCACTTCTCACAGCTGAGGGTTTGCTACAGTTATTCTCAGTCCATATAATACTTCATGAGCTAAAATATACAAGACTCCAGACTGAGGCCCCATGCACATGACCATAAAAACGCCCGTAATTACGGGCCCATAGACTTCTATTGGCCACAGGTACCTTCCCGTTTGCTTACGGGAAGGTGCCCGGGCCATTGAAAAATATAGAACATGTCCTATTTCAGGCCGTAATTACGGCACGGGCAGGCCCATAGAAGTCTATGGGGCTCCCGTAATTACGGGAGCGTTGCTAGGCGACGTCAGGGGATAGTCACTGTCCAGGGTGCTGAAAGAGTTAAACGATCAGTGCTGGATAAGGGGCTGCACTGATCGGCAGTAACTCTTTAAGCACTCTGGACAGTGACGACCGCTGGACAGTGTGCGGCGCTCACAATATAGATTTCGAATGTTTCCTTCAAAAACCCGCAACAAAAAAGTTAATACTTACCCAGAACACCCTGCTTCTTCCTCCAGTCCGGCCTCCTGGGATAACGTTTAATTTCATGTGACCGCTGCAGCGGTCACATGGACAGCCGCGTCCTCCAGAGAGGTCGGACTGGATGTCAAAAGAGGGACGCGTCACAAAGACAACGGCCGGGGGACGTATGAACTTCTTTTTCTTTCTATCGCTGCGTTCCGCTGCAGAAACTCTGCCCGAAAGGGCAGTCCCTTCTCTCTGTCCAGCACCGATAGAGAGAAGAGGCTGCCGATTAGTGCAGTGCAATATAGCAGAGAAAACGGGTCTGTAAATACGGGTGGAATACGGGTAACAAAGGACCCGTATTTACGGGAGAGAAAAAATACGGTCGTGTGCATGGGGCCTGATACATTTTACCTACACTGAAACATTGTAGCAAACGGAGGGCAGCATAGAAATTTGTGCTTTCGCTGTGTTTAGCTCACAGAGCATTGTCTAGACATGATATAATAATTGTATTAAACACTGCTGTAAGAAGTATTAGGTCTCAATTGGTTTTCAGCCTCTGGATGTAAACAATAATGTTTTCATATACTGTCAGCAAAAATCTGAAATGAATAAGCTTTATTTATAAAAAAACAGAAACCACCCTAAGCTCTTCCTGCCCTGCTTCGTATATCTATGGCGCTGGCGGCTGTACCTTACCAAAAAGCACCTTAAAGAGGCTCTGTCACCACATAATCTCGCAAGATCACACTGTGCTGAGTACAAATGGACATGTAAAGAGAAGTGTATGATGCTGACCAATCAGCGTCATACACTTCTCTCCATTCAACGCCCACTTGGTCAAAAGTTAAACGCCCAGTTGGGCATTAAACGAATTAGCATAAATCTAAAATTGCTCATAACTTGCTCAAAAACGATAGTTTTTCAAAATAAAACCCACTGTTCTCTACATTACAGCGCCAATCAGATTATGTAGGAGATGGGGCACTTATAATCTGGTGACAGAGCCTCTTTAAAATTATGCCTCAAAATTCCGTCATTGAGCGCCGCGGGCACAAATGCATCAAAATACGCTTTCTCTGCCTCCCATTGGTTTCAATGGGAGGTCAGAGACGTAAATGCCCGAAGATAGGGCATGTCGCTTCTTTTTCCCGTGAGACGGTTTTTCTGCTCGCAGGAAAAAACTCCTCCGCCTCCCATTGAAATCAATGGAAGGCATTTTCGGACTTTATTTGACGCGGTTTCCGCGTCAAAAAGCTCCGTGTGAACAGTGCCTAAATGTACAGTGCAGGAATGGTACAGCTTAGAAGTTGAGTCAGCGCTATCAGTAGCAGGTGTCAGCTGTAACAGCGGAGATTGAAGCAAACTCTGATCCAGGCTTTTTAACCCCTTAGATGCCGTGGTCAATAGCAACTGTGGCATCTAAACGATTAGACAGAAACGGGGCTCCCTCCGGCACTCAATTGGTGCCCCTGCGACGCACTCGCAGTGTGCAAATAGGTTGTCATGGCCCACATGTCTGCCATGTATATTTGCCTAGTAAAACATTGACCTGCAATAATATACTGCAATTACAGGAGTATTGCAGTATTAATACGATCAGAGGAAAGCACATTCATTTCCCCAATTTTTTTATAAAACAAAACTATTTCTTAGAGTGCAAATATAAAAAGTATACATATTTAGGATTGTTGCATTCGTAACAACCCATATAAGTAAGTTAAAATGTTATACCAAACTTCGTAAAAAAAAAAAAATAAAAAGACACACAAAAAAACAGCGGAATAGCTGTTTTTACCCATTAACCCTATTAAATTTTTTTATTAAAAGTTAATCAATGAGTTACATGAACCCCAGGGTAAATAGTACTTTAACCCCTTAATAACCGCCGATAAGCCTTTTCACGGCGGTCATTAGTGGGCTTCATTCTAAGGCGCCGCCATTCCACGGCGCTGCATTAGAATAAAGTAAACAGAGCAGAGAGCTGTCAAATCTCCCTGCTCTCAGCTGCCAGAGATAGCTGAGGGCTGGGGACATCCCTGCTCGACCGGGTGAGATCGATATTAGTATCGATCTCACCCGTTTAACCCTTCAGATGCGGTGCTCAATAGTGTGCACCGCATCTGAGTGGTTTTGGAGAGAGGGAGGGAGGGAGGCCCCTCTCTCCCCCACCCACACCCCGGGATCAGACCGCCGAGTGTCTGTGTCTCCGATAGCAGCCGGGGGCCTAATTAAGGCCCCCAGGTCTGCCTGTAGTGAATGCCTGCTAGGATATGCCAGAGACATGACCTAGCAGATGCCTGTCCGTTTTAAACGGACAGGCAGTAATACACTGCAATACGAAGTATTGCAGTGTATTATAATAGCGATCGGATGATCGCATATTAAAGTCCCCTAGTGGGACTAGTAAAAAACTTGAATAAATTTAATTAAAAAAAAGTGAAAAACCCACTTTTTCCCCTTACAAAAAGCTTTACTAATAAAAAAAACACAATAAAGCAAAAAAGTTACACATTTTGTATCGCCGCGTCCGTAATGACCCCGACTATAAAGCTGTTACATTATTTAACCCGCATGGTGAACGCCGTAAAAAATTAAATTAAAAACTATGGAAAAATTGCTGTTTTCTGTTAATCCTGACTTTAAAAAAATGTGATAAAAAGTGATCAAAAAGTCGCATCTACTCTCAAATGGTACCAATAAAAACGACAAGTTGTCCCGCAAAAAAAAAAAGCCCTCATACAACTGCATCGGCGGAACAATAAAATAATTATGATTCTTCAAATATGGAGACGCAAGAACAAATAATTTTGAAAAAAGCGTTTTTACTGTGTAAGTAGTAAAACATACAAAATCTATACAAATTTGGTATCTTTGCAATCGCAACAACCCGTTTAATAAAGTTATTGTGTTATTTATACCACACGGTAAACGAAGTAGATTTAGGGCGCAAAAAAAGTGTTGAAAATTCAGGTTTTCTTCTATTCCCCCCCCCAAAAAAAGTTAATGAATAAATTATATGTACCCCAAAATGGTGCTATAAAAAAGTACAACTGGTACCGCAAAAAACAAGACCTTCTACAGCTATGTCGACGCAAAAATAAAAAAGTTATAGCTCTTCGAATGTGACAATGGAAAAATTTAAAAAATGGCTTGGTCATTAGGGCCCAGAATGCAAGCAGGGGGAAGGGGTTTAAAAATATGACGACTCCTACAAAAAATAGACCTCATAAAGCTATGTTGATAAAAAAAAATTAAAGTTATGGCTCTCGAATTGTTGCTATGAAAAAAAAAATTTTAAATGAAAAATGCTTTTATGGTGCAAGTGTGTAAGTACTAAAATATAAAAAAACTGTACATATCTGGTATCGGTGTAAATGTAACAACCCGTCTAATAAAGTTAAATGTTATATATACTGTACAATGAACAGCGTGAACAAATTCTGAATAAAGCGTGATTCTGAATAAACATCACGTCCAGGCTGGTAGTGATGTATATTCATTATTAGGACACTGCAGTAATGTTAGTGTTAGTGTATGTGGCTGCACATAGCGATATAGCTATATCGGTATGTGCTGTCTAAATGAATGGAGAGAAGTGTATATGACTCATTGGTCAGCGTCATACACTCCTCTGTACAACGCCCACTTGGCCAAAAAGTAAAACACGCCCAGTTGTTCATTAAGAAACTCATTAGCATAAAGCTAATCTAGGTCATAACTCTGTCAAAAATGATTGTTTTTCTAAATAATAAAACACTGCTGTCACCTACATTACAGCGCCGATCACATCATGTACAATATGGAGCACTTATAATGTGGTGACAGAGCCTCTTTAAGCGGCTAAAGAGGCTGCCTAGGATTAGATAAAAGGGTTTGCCTTTTTCCAGAGCCACCTCTGTTCATGGGCTGAGTCTGATTTTACATCTCATCCCCTTTCTAGCGATAGTCTGGATAAGTGAACAGACACAGCCCCTGGACAGACACGGCGCTGTTTCTAGGGGAAAAGAAAAGCAGGCCATTTTATCTAATCCTGGACAACCACATTATATAGTCTCACAATAGTAACATAATTGATAAAGTAAAAAAATAAATGAAAAAAAATCGGTCCATCAAGTATAACCTTTTATCCTACCACGATGATCCAGAGGAAGGTAAAAACCACCATGAGGTTGATGCCAATTGCCTCATTAGGGGAAAAATTCCTCCCTGACTCCAAATATGGAAAACAGAATAAATCCCTGGATCAATGTCCTCTCCAGAATCTAATACTCATAACTTGTAATATTATATTTTTCAAGAAAGACATCAAAGCCCTTTTTGAACTTGAAGAATCAACCAACACAACATCCTGTGCCAGAGTTCCATAGTCCCACTGCTCTCCCAGTAAAGATTCCCTGTCTGAGAGGCCCCATGCACACAACCGTGCCCGTAATCACGGTCTGTGATTACGGGTACAGCCGGCTGCTGACGGCCGCGTATAGCCACCCACATTTGCGGCCCATGCTCCCATATAAAATATGGATGCACGGTCCGTTAAAAACAAAAAATAGGACATTTTCTATTTTTTACGGAGCCTTTCTACGGCCCGGACACCTACCAGTAAATATACGTGAAGGTGTCCATCGGCTATAGAAATGAATGGGTCTGTAATTACGGACCGTAATTAGGGACGAAATCTACGGTCATGTGCATGGGGCCTGATGGTGGTGAAACCTTTTTTTTCCCTCTAGACGCAGAGGATGCCCCCTTGTCCTTGTTACAGGCCTAGATGTAAAAAGAACATTAGAAAGATCTCTGTACTGTCCAATTATATATTTTCAAAACCACAAAAAAGGCCATACTCACTAGGTAGGTGGGTGGGTGAAAACCCGTTCCCATCAGGACGCAGACGGGTCAAAGAATGCTGCAGAAGGAGTGTGCATTAAGTAGTGATAGCCCCTCCCACTAGTCTTGAGGGGAGTGGCGGACTAAGTGCTCAAAGGTGTGCGATAAATGAGTGTCAGTGTAGTGCTAGGGTGTGAATGGATGGTAAAAAATAAATATGTATGCATGAAAGTGTGTAATAATGTAATAAAAATAAATAAATAAATAAATAAATAAATGTGATGAATAGGGGTCAGTGCTGTGAATAGTACATGGGGTGTCAGTACTATGTGTAATACGTGGAGGGATAATGTGCTGGTCGTCAGGCATGGCGTATCTTGCCGAATAACAGCCTATTTGTAACGCCGCTAGTGTTAGCTAAAGCGGGCTGCTCTGCATGTTTCATGGATATTTCTTACTACGTATACTACACTTTTTTTCAGGACGCAGCCGGGTCTTATATGCTGGGAGGGCATGATGTGCTGGCGTTTGGTTTGGAAACTCCCCTCAAGACTAGTGGGAGGGGCTATCACTACTTAATGCACACTCCTTCTGCAGCATTCTTTGACCCGTCTGCGTCCTGATGGGAACGGGTTTTCACCCACCCACCTACCTAGTGAGTATGGCCTTTTTTGTGGTTTTGATGATCTTTATGTCCCATTTTTTCTGTTTGTGTTTCCAATTATATATTTGTACATTGTAATTAGATCCCCCCCATAGCCGTCTTTTTTTCTAAACTGAATAGCCCCAAGTTTGATAACCTTTCTTTGTATTGAAATCCATCCATTCCTTGAATGCATGATTTAAAGAGTCTCTGTCACCAGATTTTGCAACCCCTATCTGCTATTGCAGCAGATAGGCGCTGCAATGTAGATTACAGTAACGTTTTTATTTTTAAAAAACGAGCATTTTTGGCCAAGTTATGACCATTTTCGTATTTATGCAAATTAGGCTTGCAAAAGTACAACTGGGCGTGTTGAAAAGTAAAAGTACAACTGGGCGTGTATTATGTGCGTACATCGGGGCGTGTTTACTACTTTTACTAGCTGGGCGTTCTGATAAGTATCATCCACTTCTCTTCACAACGCCCAGCTTCTGGCAGTGCAGACACAGCCGTGTTCTCCAGAGATCACGCTGTGTCGTCACTCACAGGTCCTGCATCGTTCAGACGAGCGAGGACACATCGGCACCAGAGGCTACAGATGATTTTGCAGCAGCATCGGCGTTTGCAGGTAAGTCGATGTAGCTGCTTACCTGCAAATGCTGATGCTGCTGCAGAATCAACTGTAGCCTCTGGTGCCGACACGATGCAGGACCTGTGAGTGACGTCACAGATCTGCACTGCCAGAAGCTGGGCGTTCTGAAGAGAAGTGGATGTTACTTCTCGTCAGAAAGCCCAGCTAGTAAAAGTAGTAAACACGCCCCGATGTACATACACAATACACGCCCAGTTGTACTTTTACTTTTCAACACGCCCAGTTGTACTTTTGCAAGCCTCATTTGCATAAATACGAAAATGGTCATAACTTGGCCAAAAATGCTCGTTTTTTAAAAATAAAAACGTTACTGTAATCTACATTGCAGCGCCTATCTGCTGCAATAGCAGATAGGGGTTGCAAAATCTGGTGACAGAGCCTCTTTAACTTTCGGATTCAGCAAATTGGCACCTGTAAAATTAATTGCTATTAGCACATGTAATGGTGACCTTATTATCTAAATCTGATATAAAATCCAGTCACTCTCTTGTAGCAAATTAATAATACTTAAAATATATGTATAAGCAAACCGCCTTTATCATGTCCGAAACTGAAGAAGTAGCTGAAAATGTAATTTATGAACAATTGTTAAAATGGTTCCTACTTTAAATTTACAGCCCAGTACTAAAGAAGAAGGAATTATGAATTACCATATAAATGTTACTTTTCTCCCTTGCCCCGGTGTAACCACATATCATTCAACAAGAGACAACTGGTTTAACGCGAGCGTATCTGGAGCAGCTTATAATGTCTCGGTCATGGCTTCTAATGAAGCTCAAACTGCTTCTCCGAGGTCCACAGTTATTGAAGAAGACTGGGCAGGTATGTTGAGTGAAAAGTTGTTTTCTGCGTGCCAGGAAATCTCCAACATAATATTTGTACTTCCATAGCCTGAATTGTTAGACTAGAGGTAGGTACCCCTACATTTGATGAAGGTCATCCAAACCCTCCATTTTCAGTAGGACCAGCCAACCTTCTAATGTGTATGGAGGTGTCCCAACTCTCTCCTGACTGCAGATGTCGGGGAAAGAAGGATTGGGAGCGTTAAATCGTTGCGAAGGGCCTGTCCACATCAGCGTCGGGCTTCCGTTCATGGGTTCCATTTGACCTTTCCGTCGGAAGAACCGATGAACGGAAAGCCAAACAAAAACTATATCTTCCATTTGCTTTACCATTGATTTCAATGTTAATGCTTCCATTGCAGTTGGCTTCCGTTCCTTAAGGTTTCCATTTTTTTAGCGGAAACAATAGCGTATTCAACTACGCTATTGTATTGAAAATTTTTCAAAACGGAAACCTACGGAAAGCAACTGCAACAGAAGCATTACCATTTAAATCAATAGTAATGCAAACGAAAGCAATGGTTTCCTTTTGGCTTTCCGTTCAACGGTACCTCCGACTGAAAGGTCAAACGGAACCTATGAACGGAAGCCCAACGCTGATGTGAACAGGCCCTAATTGTTAATTGTTGGATTGTTGAAATAAGTCGCTGGCAGAGGAGTCTGGCAGCAGTGTATTCCCCTATCTTCACGCCAGGCGTTCATGTATGTGGGAAGTTGGGAGAAATAACTGTCTGCCAAACGATAACTAGGATATGCCATTCCTTTCTGATCGGTGGGGTCCCGACCTGCTTTAGCGCTGCATCCGTATCAATTTTTCTTATAGACCGCAGCACTCTGCCGACTGGCTTTGCAGGCAACTGCTGCACAGCTTCAATGACTTGAATAGGGCTGTGCTGCAGTTCCCTGCTCAACTGGTGTGTGAGAGCGCTGATGTGCAGGGAAAATAAGTGAATGTTCCCTCTTCATTCTCCGGATTGGTGGGGGTTCCAGAGGTCATACCCCCACAGATCAGAAAGTGATGGCATATCATAGCTATATACAATCACTTAGGGTTCGCGCACAGAACAGTTTTCTTCAGTGTCCTATCCGTTTTTGTTTTTTTTCTAATATCATACTGAACCGTTCATTCTTATGGCGTAATGCACACATCCATTTTTTATTTTTATTTTTTTGCGGATTCGTGTGTCCGTTCCACAAATTATAAAACCGGTCCTATACTTGTATGGATTTTTGGTCAATCTCACCCACTCTATTGTATGGGTCTGTAAAAAAACAAAACAGAAACTGACAACACACGGAAGCCACAAGGATCCGTGCTTTGCGGTATTTGTGTGCATGATGCCTTAATGAAATCGGAATAACCCTTTAAGTGATATACTGAACAATGTTCGCAAACAGCCGACAAGAAAACGGCTTAAGGATGGGAATAGGGTGGAAGACTAACAAGCACCGGGCCCTATTGTCTTGTGATGTTGGGTGTAAATTAATTTAAGTGAATGGGGTTGACATTCAATACCACACAGAACCTGTGGACAGGTGTGGCACTATTTTTGGGAAAAAAAAATTCCAGCCATGTTTTCCTAATCCTGTACAACCCTTTTAAAGTGTCACATATTTAGTTCTGGAATTGTCTACAATTGACTTGGATTAATTCGTAATAAGTTGAGACCTTGCAAAAATCAAACACCATTGGATCAACTAAAAAGGTGCCTAAACTTTTGCACGTAACTAATTTCATGTGAAAATGTGCTTGTTCTGTGGAAGGGTACATTTGCGCTTCTATAAATAATACATTATGCTTTATATTTTCAGCAATACCTTTTGAAAATGTAACATTATCTGGAAATAATTTAACAATTAAATGGAAAAGGAAGAACGCAGGTAAATCATCATATTGCATTGCGTGGAAACCCAGCGAGATGAAGAGCGTTATCTTTAGCAAACTTGTGGAAAATCTAAACAGCAATAACGTAACCATACTTACAGGTGAGACCTTTATGATAATAGATTAGAGGGATAAACAATAGAGTGTAGCGGACTTATACTGTGCAATGAAAAGATGGGTTCTCTCGCTGTGATTGACTGCCAGGGAGATTTAAGAGAGGAAGGGGGAGAAGTTTTTGTGTTACCAGGTGACAGATAAATTAGCTCTTACAGTTACTGAATATCTGGGTATGTTCACATGCATTGTTTTCAGGCGTAATTCGGGTGTTTTACGCCTCGAATTACGTCTGAAAAGACTGCTCCATTACGCCTGCAAACATCTGCCCATTGCTCGCAATGCGTTTTATGATCTGTTCAGACGAGGTGTATTTTACGCTTCGCTGTCAAAAGAGAGCGCGTAAAGACTCCCGCGTCAAAGAAGTGCATGTCACTTCTGTGGACGTTTTTGGAACCGTTTTTCATTGACCATTGAAAAACAGCTCCAATTACGTCCGTAATGGACGCCGAGAAAAACGTGAGAGCATGCAAAAACGTCTGAAATTCAGACGTAATTTGTTAAGATGTGTGACCATACCCTCAGGCTTCAGGAGCACAGGTACGTCTGCCTTTTTTGCTGAAGGTGCACCGTATTAATTTCTATTTTTATTCTTGTATCGTTTTTTTAGGGTTTCTTACATTTAATTTTTGTGGCAAGGTCTTGTGGTGCTTTTTTTTGTAAAAATATTACACTAATAATATGGTAAATAGAGTATTCGTTCAAATTGATCTAAGAAAATACTGCCTGAAAGAACGATTAAAATTAAACAATTACTCGCATATATGTTAAAAATACATTCACTGGTATCCGGCTAAGGCAATTTTACTCAGACTGACAAGAGCACAGGAATAGAAGAGAGCAGAAACTCAATATCCGTCAATTGAAAGCAACACTGCTCTAGTTAACAAACATTGTCTAGCTAAGAAATGACCACTATATTATCTCACTGTCAAACAATGCGTGTCCCTACGCGTTTCAACACCCAGTTTAGTTAAAGGGCGCTTCCTCGGGTCACAGACAAAAATAGAATTGAGTGTAACCGGGCAGTACTATTGTGTACTGTTAGACATAACCCGGTTTACAAATATCACTTTAGAGTGTTATTGCCGGACCGCACTAAAAAGTGCTGTATCGTGTGTCCCGGGGTGCAAACGACACTGGTATTTGGCCGCAAATAGTGGCAATTTCTCAGCTAGAACATATTTGTTAACTAGATCAGGGTTGCTTTTGCTTTCAATTGATGGATATTGAGCTTCTGCTATCTTCTATTCTGTGCTCTAGTCAGTCTGAGTAAAATGGTCTTGGCCTGATACCAGTGATTTTGGCATTTAGCCCATTTTTAACATATATAACAGAAAAGTTTTCATTTTAATCATTCTTTCAGGCAGTATTTTGTTCATTTTTGTATATGTAAAAATTGCTTTATATGATCCCAAAATAGAAAAGAGCCTCATTTTTTTAAATCTGACGTGTTCCTTTATGTGGTAATAACTTTGGAATGCTTTTACCTATCCAAGCGATTCTGACAATTGTTTTCTCGTGACATATTGGACTTTGTCAGAGGTCAAATTGTTTTGATACATTCATTGCTTATTTGTGAAAAACACCAAAATTTAGAGAAAAATTGCAAAAAATTGCATTTTTCTAAGTTTAAATATATCGGCTTGTGAGACAGTAATAGCACACAAAATAGTAACTAACATTTCCCATATGTCTACTTTATGTTGGCATACTTTTTTTTGAATATCCTTATTTTTCTAGGAAGTAACAAGGCTTATAAGTTTAGCAGAAATTTCGCACATTTTCAAGAAAGTTTCAACACCTATTTTTTTTTTTAGGGACCAATTCAGGCCTGAAGTGTCTTTGAGGGGCCTATATATTATAAACTCCCATAAACCACCCCATTTTAAAAACTGTACCCCTCAATGTATTCAAAACCGCATTAGAACGTTTCTTAACCCTTTTAGGCGTTTCACATGAATTAAAGAAATGTGCAGGGGAAATTTACAAATTTCCTTATTTTTGCAGAAATTCTATTTTAATCCATTTCTTTCTGTGACACAGAAGGTTTTACCAGGGAAACAGAAATCCGTATTTATTGCCCAGATTCCGCAGGTTTTAGAAATATCCCACTTTTGGCTGTAGTGTGCCAATGGACTGAAACACAGTTCTCAGAAGCAAAGGAGCACCTACAGGATTTTGGGGCCTCTTTTTTTTTTTTATTAGATGAAATTCTAGGCACCATGCCAGGTTTGAAGAGGTCTTGTGGTGCCAAAACAAAAGAAACACCACAATAAAGGCCACATTTAGCTGCACCCCACAAGGAATTTATCTAGGGGTGTAGTGAGAATTTTGACCCCACAGGTTTTTCATAGATTTTATTTGAATTTTGCCATGAAAATGAAAAATTGAGATTTTTTTTTTTCCCATTAAGATGTTGATTTAGCTAAAAAAAATAAAAAAATTTCCACAAGTAATAAAGGAGAAAAAACCCTCAGGGTACGGAAATACCCCATATATGGTCATAAACTGCTATTTGGGCACACGGTAGGAAAGGGAAAAAGCGCCATTTGGCTTTTTGAGAGCAGATTTTCCTAGATTACAAACGCGATATTGTCTCGAGAAACCAAAGCGCATAAGGTACAAGTACCATGGTAACTCTCCAAATGTTACTCCATTTAGAAAACTAAACCCCTTGAGGAATTAATCTAGGGGTGTAGTGAGCACTTTGACCCCACTGGTGTGTCATAGATTTTATTAGAATTGGGCAGTCAAAATAAAAAATGTAATATTTTTTTTTTTTTTTTCAATATGTCTCGGCTTTAGCTTAAATTTTTTTTTTCTTTTTCTCAACAAATAAAGGAGAAACAGAACCCCAAAATTTGTAAAGCAACTTCTCCAGAGTATGGAAATACACCATATATGGTCATAACCTGCTGTTTGGGCACACTGCAGGGCTCAGAAGGGGAAAAAGTGCCTTTTGGAGTGCAGATTTTGCTGGATTGGTTTCTGGACACCAAGTTGTATGTGCAAAGCCCCTGTGAACCAAAACAGTTGAAACTTAAATTCACTGAGTGTTTGAAATACCTAGTTTGTTTTCCCTAGTAAGGTTTTGATTTGTCACTGGTTTATGTCGTTAGGGATATATACTGTAATGTGACGATATCACTGTATTTTATTCAAAATACAACCTGCTTCTGTTTGATACACAGTGCAGACTGCAGTAATGTCATTGCTTAGTACAAGTGCGAACGCACTAACATTGCCACTATTAGCTCTGTGACCTGCTGGAGATCTGAGGTATATATATAAATTAACTCATAAATTTGTTACAACCGGATGTGGAGCTGGTTTCCAATAGTTTATTGCTATTATGGATTTTTCTATTTTTCGTTACTTGGATCTTGTTATTTTTATATATTTTTATTATTTATAATATTTTTCGATATTTTATAATTGGATTTATCCAAATAGTGCTACCATAATCCGGTTAGATACTTTGGGGATTCCCCTTTGGTATATTAATTTAGCCCAGTAGATGCCGATAGAGAGCTCTCTGTTGGCTGCATCTATGTATTATTCTAAGGCTAAATAACTGTGCTGTGTGAGGATGCAAGCCTGTCTGTGCTCGTCGTTTCAGCTGCTGGCTGCAATGCCCTTATAATGGCTGGTGACGAATACCAGTCGGTCTCAGAGCTAGCCCTGTATTATTCTAAGGTCTGTGCTCGTCGTTTCAGCTGCTGGCTGCTATGCCCTTATAAGGGCTGGTGACGAATACCAGTCGGTCTCAGAGCTAGCCCTGTATTATTCTAAGGTCTGTGCTTGTCGTTTCAGCTGCTGGCAACAGTTGAAACCCACCAGAGGTGACCTCATTATGTAAACTACACCCTTAGGGGTATAATGAGCATTTTAACCCTACAGGTGTTTTCCAGAAATTTGTGTGCACTTGATGTTGCAGAGTGAAAATGGGAATTTTTCCATAGATATACTATTTGTTTCCTGCATGTTGTGCCCAGCTTGTGCCACCATGAAAAGACAGCTCTTTAATTATTATGCTGTGTTTCCCGGTTTTGGAAACACCCTACATTTGGCCCTAATCTTTTGCCTGGACATATAAATGGGCTCAGGAGTGAATGAGTACCATGAGAAAATGAGGCCTTATTTGGCAATTTGCAAAGTATTGGTTCACAAGTGCAGGGCTATATACACACACTATATGTATGCGTGTATATACGTGTATGTATGTATGTATGTATGTGTGTGTGTGTGTGTGTGTGTGTGTGTGTGTGTGTGTGTGTGTGTGTATATATATACATATATATATATATGTATATATATACATATATATATATATATATATATATATATATATATATATATATATATATATATATATATATATTTATTACTGAGAAAGGCCCCATGGAGCAGGGCTGAAACGTCGCATTAAAGTGATCCTATTTTTCACAAACACCGGAGTGCTGTCTCGTATTTTGGAGGATATATATATATATGTATATTATACACAAGGTGACCAAAAAACAGCAATTCTGGCATAGGTTTTTTGTATACAGTGTTCACCGTGCGTTATAAATTTCATGTTAACTTCTGTAGGTCAGTACGATTCTGGCGATACCAAATTTATATAGCTTCTTTATGTTTTACAACTTTTTGCACAATAAAATTACTTATTTAAAAAAACCATGTATTTTTTCTGTTGCCATGTTCTGAGGACCATAACTTTTTGAATTTTTTCGTCAACAGAGGTGTACCAGGGCTTATTTTTTTGCAGGACGAGCTGTAGTTTTTATTTTTACTTTTTTATTTTTGGATACATGCGACTTTTTCAATCTGCCATTGTTTTTTAGGATTTTTTATTTTTTTATTTTTTTTTACTGTGCGAAATATACATTTTATTATATTTTTATAGTTCAGGCTGTTATGGACCCGGAAATACCAATTACGTATAGTTTATTTTTATTTATGCACTTTTTCAATAATGCAGGTCTTGATAGGGGGAAAAGGGAAATTTTTTTTAATTTTATTTTTTTAAGTCTCATTAGGGGTTTTGAAGGTCCAACTGTCTGACTGCTATTCTAATACATTGCACTACCTATGTAGTGCAATGCATTAGAACTGTCAGTATTACACTGACCGCAAGCCTATTAGGCTCCACCTCTGGACGGTACCTAATAGGCTTAAGTATTTAGCATTGTTAGGCCTCTGGTTACACTAGCAGCCATCAGCACCCCTGAATTACGGGGATGCTGATCGTCTGCAAACCCCTTAGATTCTGCGGTCGCCTTTCACCACGGTATCTATGGCGTTATTGGCAGGGAACGGAGATAGCTCCGGTCCCTGCCATTACAGCAGACTGTCAGCTGTAACCTACAGCTGACACCTGCGGCTGATGGCGTGGGCTCAGCTTCTGATATAGCGCTGACAGGAGGCCTTTTTTGAAGACAAAAAATGGTCACACCAAGTATTGATTTGATTTAGATTTCTTTTCTGTTCATTCACTGTGTATTTTATTAATTGATAAGAAAACAAACTTAACACTTCTATTTTTGAAAGCATTCTTACATTGCAGCATTTTTACACAACTGCCTAAATCTTTTGCACAGTACTGTATATCTGGATGTATTTAAAGAGGCTCTGTCACCAGATTTTGCAACCCCTATCTGCTATTGCAGCAGATCGGCGCTGCAATGTAGATTACAGTAACGTTTTTATTTTTAAAAAACGAGCATTTTTGGCCAAGTTATGACCATTTTTGTAGTTATGCAAATGAGGCTTGCAGAAGTCCAAGTGGGTGTGTTTAAAAGTAAAAATCCAAGTGGGCGTGTATTAGGTGCGTACATCGGGGTGTTTTTAATACTTTTACTAGCTGGGCGCTCTGACGAGAAGTATCATCCACTTCTCTACAGAACGCCCAGCTTCTGGCAGTGCAGATCTGTGACGTCACTCACAGGTCCTGCATCGTGTCAGACGAGCGAGGACACCGGCACCAGAGGCTACAGTTGATTCTGCAGCAGCATCAGCGTTTGCAGGTAAGTAGCTACATCGACTTACCTGTTAACGCCGATGCTGCTGCAGAATCAACTGAAGCCTCTGGTGCCCGGTGTCCTCGCTCGTCTGACACGATGCAGGACCTGTGAGTGACGTCACAGCGTGATCTCTCGAGAACACGCTGTGTCTGCACTGCCAGAAGCTGGGCGTTCTGAAGAGAAGTGGATGATACTTCTCATCAGAGCGCCCAGCTAGTAAAAGTATTAAAAACGCCCCGATGTACGCACCTAATACACGCCCACTTGGACTTTTACTTTTAAACACGCCCAGTTGGACTTTTGCAAGCCTCATTTGCATAACTACAAAAATGGTCATAACTTGGCCAAAAATGCTCGTTTTTTTAAAATAAAAACGTTACTGTAATCTACATTGCAGCGCCTATCTGCTGCAATAGCAGATAGGGGTTGCAAAATCTGGTGACAGAGCCTCTTTAATATCTCGATGGTGGTGATTTAACAATTGCTATTTTTTTTCTCCAGATAATTTTCTCCCAATGAAGTGCTACAAAATTTACATTCACGAGATGAGTGGGAACCAGAATACAGTGGGCACGACACACTACTTCAAACGTATGTCAGAATTAGCTTTCTTCCTAAATTTGTTATGAAATGCGGTTTTTTGTTTTTTTAAATGTTACTAGTAACTATTCCATTTTTGGGGAAGGTACTGTTTAGGCTACATTCACATGATAGTGAAAAACAGCTGAAAGTGACGGACGTTTTTTTACGGCCGTCACACGGACATTTTCAGAACAATGTAGTTCTATGGCTGTATTGACACATCCGTTTTATTTTAAAGGCCCGTGATTACTGGCCGTCAAAAAAATAGGACATGTCCTATTTTTGGCCGTTTTCGCGGCCAAACGGACCCAATAGAACTTAATGGATCAGTTTTTAACGCCCATTTTTTAGGAATCAATTCTTGTGATGGCCGTTAAAAACTGGTCCTGGTAAAGAGGACTCCCAGGGCACAGAGCTACTTTAAGCGCTGAGCCCAGGAAAGCCCTTGATGTCCCTGCCGGAATCCCCGGGCAGGGCGTCAAAAATGCTCTGGCCAGGGATTCCTCTCCTAGAGAGAGCCCCTCATGTCACTGTCCTTATATGGACAGTGAAGTCAGGGGATCCTCCTGGAGTGGAATCCCCGGCCATGGCGCGATCTACAGGGGAGGGCGTCTGGCGGAGCGATCTACAGGGGAGGGCGTCTGGCGACGCGCGCTACAGGGGAGGGCGTCTGGCGGCGCGCGCTACAGGGGAGGGCGTCTGGCGGCGCGCGCTACGGGGGCACTGTGGCACTATATGGGTTCTATCTAGGAAAAAAGTAGACAAAAGTCGATGGTCCAGCGCTGTCAAGTTTAAAACAGAAAGTAGTTCCAATTTTATTTGGATAGTTTAAAACAAGATCATTCCCGAATGCAAGGGTGAAACTGTAGGTAAGGTGCCTACGCGTTTCAGACGTATACCACGTCCTTCCTCATGGCTTTAGTGCTAACAACTAAATGTCAGAGTGAGGTTTATATCGGTTGCCAAAAGGTGAGAATTAGTGATGTCATAGAAAGGTGGTGCTGTCCAGCATTGTAATGTTGAACTAGGGAGACGCCTGTAAAGCATCAGCATTCAATAGCGATCCAGCACGGTGGAGCTGTCCAGCAGAAGTGGTGCTGAAACAGAGAGCCGGTGATGGAACATCACTGCTCCACTAGTAAATTGTGTGCTGACAGCATTTATAAATTGTAGAAATGAGGGATAACAATGATCCAAATCTATCCTAAAGTAGTGGATATAATATTAATGCTAATTTCTGTTTTAGGCTGTCGGATATGAACCTCTGAAATACTCACATCGAAAAATTAAAACATAAATAGATTCTAAAAAATACATAATTCAGACAATTTAAAACAATACATGAACTGGAAGAGGGGAATTATATACCGGTCTTCAAGGATAATTGGTATTGGAAGATTTATTTTCCTTTTATATACTAGACCGTCAATTGGTTAACGGGAAATCTGATGAGAGAAGAGCCCGTTAATATGGATAGTTAGGTGTCATCTGTAACAGCTATGTACAACAAGTATTATTAATTTTTATGCCATATTAGATTCTGCTGATCAATTCATAGATTCTTTTGCTGATAATGGAACATTAATTCTTTTTTTAGGTTCAGACCTTTAGGAAACCTAGTTGGCACTATATGCGTGGGCATGGGCAATATCTACGTGAGAACTGTGGCACTATATGGGCACTGGCACTACGTGACTGGCACTACGTGGGCACTGTGGCACTACATGGGCACTTGCACTATCTGTGGACACTATCTACAGTGGCATTGCGGCACTATCTACATGGGCACTGTGGTGTTTTCAGGGAGTTTGGACAAAAAAAACTGACTAATTAAATCCAGCAGTTTTTTTTTAACGGCGATGGAAGACTGATGGCAAACAGCCATTAAAAACGGACAAACGTATTGGAAATGGATGAAAATTTGGAGACCCACTGGTGCAAAACAGCCATGAAAAACTGACAGTTGATCAGTTTTTAAAGGCCATTTTTTGTTACTGTTGTGTGAATGTAGCCTAAGGGGCCACGTGCTTGAGACCCCTGCTCTACAGGGAGGCTGTGTGGCATCTTCTACAGGGGGGCCACACACACGCACGCACGCCCGGAAAAAGTACCACACCCTCCCCCCCCCCCTTCCTGTAGTAATTCTCCAGGACTGTCTCTGTAAATTACGCAGTTGACAACTATGTACAATGCCCCAAGTACTAGCGCAACACTACCCTTGTAGTGAGCGCAACAATACCTGGCATTTATTAAAAAACTTCCGGCTGAATGCCCTACACACTCACCGATGCAGTGCCATCTTCTTCAGGTGTGGTCTCTAGTCTTCACGGATCTGCAAACGCGGCACGATGACGTCAGCATGTCATCTTCGCAGAACCCATGAAGACTAGGGACAACATCTGAAGAAGACGGCGCTGCATCTGTGAGTGTGTAGGGCATTCAGCGTCATCGGCCTGCAAATAGCCAGCAAGGAAACCAATAGTTCCCTTTCTTCTTGAATTCCCATGTCACAGATCCGTTTTAACGGTCTTTACATGTATTGACGGCCGTTAAAAATGGATCCATTGACTTCTATGGGGGCCGCCTGGCCGTGAAAACGGCCAAAAATAGGACACGTCCTATTTTTTGATGACCAATATTCACAGGCAGTTAAGACAAAAAAAAGGCATTGTAAATACATCCAGAGAACATCATTGTTCTGAAAACGGCCGTGTGATGGCCATTTTCAACTGCCGTGTGAATGTAGCCTTAGGGTTGTCTCCCCTCCTACCAGATTTTTTTCTTATCTATAATATAACACAAAAAGGTACACTTTATAAAGTGTCATATGCTACTGATGTATCAAAAAAAAATAAAAAAATTATATCTTATTAGGAGAAGTGGCATCACCTTCCAGCAGCCATTAGTTCTAATTCACCTGCCTGTAGGCCCTCTGTAAATGTTGAAAAACCTCAGTCAACCAAAAAAATCATGTATTGTAAAACTGTTAATAGAAGACAGGAAGAGGTAAGGGGCATCTCTCCCTCAGTGTGTGAGTGAGACTGCATGCAGTGAAAAGGGAGAGGAAGAAGAATTAGGATGAAATCTGATTGGCTCAGCGCTATGCACAGCACTATGGGATATGTGGAAAGCAGGAAACAACACCAAAGTAGAGCAAACTAAACACCAGAATGGGTCAGCCAACTAGAAAAGCTAACACATTTACTGAAGCTGTGCAAAGGGATAGAAAGACCCAAAATAGGCAGGTTAAACACCCATTGCCTGGCTGCACCACATGTAATATATCTGCATCTGCCTAAGCAGTGACTGTGGTTTTCCTTTCTTCGCACCAATAGTAACTGACCTGAATAGCGCTGTCTCCCTGATTCCAGCACTGCTTTTTTTCCTTTGGACCCCACAACCCAGATATATGGCCTACTGTTGTTAGCTCTCTCTATGATAAATGTATGTAATTAGCCAACAGTCGCCTCGCACTGATTGGTCTGCATCAGAGGCAGGGCATGTAGCTCCACCCTGTTGGCTAACTACAGCGAATTATCATATAGGGAGATAACACAACACTGGGCCATATCTCTGGAACGAGGGGTCCAGAAAAAAAGTAATCGGCGCTAGAATAAGGGAGACCGCACTTTCCAGGTTAGTTCACCAGTTTGACTTACATGACCTAGTGACCTGTCCTCTTTAAACTAAAGCTGGCCATACACATAAAATAGCTGTCGGCTGAACACACTGGATCAGCAGACCGCAATTTCATAATCTCCACCATAAACATTCCCACGCTGCTTGGCCAAGTGTGCATTTTTATTTCAATGGGAAAAGAGTAATAAGCTACTTCCAGATCCCAACATGTAGCATCCCTATTTCCCCTGACTTCTGCTATCAGAAGAAAGTTGGGGGATGCCCACATACTTTAGATAATCCTTTTAAAAATCAGCCATGTATGGCCAGCTTTATGCTCTTCTTTGTGTCGTACTAGATGTCACTTCTTAAGAATCAATAAGCTAAATGATAGACTTGACAAGTGTATGTTTTCATAAATCGTATGAACAGCACATGACATCTGTATCATTCTATTTCAGCCTTATTGAGGATAGGACCAAGAAATCTCACTGTGATGAATGTTACTGGCAACTCCATTCTCCTGAAATGGGATGCATTTGATCTTCATGAATGCCAAGGGGTTTTACAAAACTGGGTTATTAACGGAACAGACCATGCAACCAATGCCTCAAAGGGTAATGTAATATACTTTATGTTTAAAGGGTATGTCTGCCCTCCTACACCATTTTGCTGTGTGTGTGTGTGTGTGTGTGTGTGTATGTGTGTATATATATATGTGTGTATATGTATATATATGTATATATATATATATATATATATATAAAAAAAAGAATTCCCACAGCACTCTGAATGTTCCAAAAAGTATGTGATTCAATCAGTCAACGGCTGCAACGTTTCCGTCCTGCTATGGGATCTTTTTCAAGCGAAAACGTTGCAGCTATTGAATGAATGAATGAATCACACACTTTTTGGAACCATCGGAGTGCTGTGGGATTTCTTTAGTTTGTTTTATAATCCACGGATCTGGATTACTTGCTTGCACCCATTACCGTGTTGGAATCTGTCGCAGAGTGCTGTATATGTGTGTGTGTGTGTGTGTGTATATGTATGTATGTATGTATGTATATATGTATGTATATATATATATATATATATATATATATGTGTGTGTGTGTGTATATATATATATATATATATATATATGTATATGTATGTGTGTGTATATATAATATATATTCTACGTATCAAATCTGCTGCCCCAATAATCTATTTCAACTCTGCCACTTCCCTCTGCCAATCCCTTCACTGGCTACCCATTGCACCACGAATTTAGTTAAAAATATCAACAATGACATACATGGCAGTACACAACCTGTCCCCTTCATAAATCTCTAACTTATCTGTTGATACCTACCCACACGTAGGTCTCCGGTCCTCACAAGACCTCCTTCTTTGTTCGCCTCTTTTCTGCTCCTCACATAATTGTCTCCAAGATTTCTTCCGTCCTAGCACATCCAAACTTTCTCCATCATTTAAACCAGCCAAAAGCAAAATGAAATCTCACCTCTTCAGAAAAGCTTATAACATACAATTACCCTGCTGCTACTACACTACTGGATAAGTAGCTTCTACACTTGTCTTCTTTCTCCTTCCCCATTACCTTGTAGATTATAAACCCTCGCAGGCAAGGACCTCTCTCCTTCTGTTCTAGTCTCATTCATCAAGCCCATGTTTATTGTACTAATTTTTATTATCACTGAAATCAATATGTGGGTTCCTCAAAGAAACAAGTAGTATCACAGTGTGGAAACTCTTCATAAAACATAAGCTTTATTCATTATTAAGATTAAAATACTCTGGGTAATTCTTTTGAATGCAAATACCCCTGACACAACCAGGATTGAATCAAATAAACCATATACAATAATCATCTGCAGTATCCAGAAAATTATATCTAGATGGCGTGGTACCATACACCACCTATTTGATTCAACCCTGGTTGTGTCAGCTGTATTTGCATTCAAAAGAATTACCCAGAGTATTTTAATCTTAATAATGAATAAAGGTTGTTTTATGCAGTGTTCCCACTCTGTGATACTAATTATTACTATTTTTATTGTCTCATGCTATGTAATTATACCCCCTTTCCATGTGTACAGCGCCCTGGAAATAATGGCGCTTTAAAATAAGTAATAACCAAACTTGATGCAAGGAGAGGTTTACTTACACCAACTGTTTCATGTTGTTCTGTACAAAATATAAAAATAGTTTTTACAAAAATACTAGAGTTCATCTGCCACTTAAAAGGGTTGCCTTAGCATATTTTTGAGTCAACCGGTTTGGTAATTGGCCAACCGTTTGGCCTCTGGACCATGCAGAGCCGACAGGAAAAGAAGCGGCAAGGTGCTGCTGCCACTTCATGCTAGCAATTGGAAGGAGAAAGGCACAACACTTGGACCCCACTTATCAGACATTAAAGGCATATCCTAGAGATGTGCCATCAATGTCTGTTATTAGAAAACAACTTTAATTCAATTCTTATTGTGGCATCTTTATTTTTACTGTCTACGAAAGAACATGTCAGTGATATTCGAAATATGACCAATAAACCAAATTCTAGGCAGTTCAGCATTTAGGTAAAACTTTTATTATGAAGAATAAAATTGTATGTGTTACACTATTAGTAATATTTCCAATATTGCTGTAATGGCAGGGGGTAGGGAGACGGACAAGTGAGCCCTAATCTACCCGCCACTCTGTCCCTGCCTACTTGCAACGACCCGCCCTAGGCGACGGGGTACAACTGGGCGGCGGTCCCTGCGCTCAGTAAGTGCACGACAAACATACAAAGGAACACAAGCAAGAAAAAGGGGCCGTTGCCCACGGCAACACCGTGAGCAACCAGAGTGGTGAACGAGCCGAGTCAAGCCAGGAGTGTGCGAGGTACAAAACGAAAAGCAGAAGAGTAGTCGGTAAGCCAGGGTCTGTATGGAGCAGGATCAAAAATAGCAGGAGCTGTAGCTGGGCCAGGAAACCACAAGGAAAGAGTCACAAACACCGAGGGACAGGAAGTGCAGGCTTAAATAGACCGAGGGTGGGAGCTAGCTGAGTCTGGCCAGGTTACGATAGGTTCTCCCACTCCTAAGCCTGCCAGCCTGAATGGTGGAAGCAGGAGTCAGTCTCAGGGATGTATTCTCAGGTGCTGACTGATTAGTTCTGGGAGTTAACCCCGAAGCTGTGCCTGGCAGATCCTTTACAGTACCCCCCCTTTTATGAGGGGCCACCGGACCCTTTCTAAGTGGACCTGGCTTACTGGGGAAACGCAGGTGGAACCTCCTGACCAATACCCCAGCGTGAACATCCCGGGCGGGTACCCAAGTCCTCTCCTCGGGCCCGTATCCTCTCCAATGGACCAGGTACTGGAGGGAGCCTTGGACCATCTTGCTGTCCACAATCCTGGCCACCTCGAATTCCACCCCCTCAGGGGTGAGGATGGGAACAGGAGGTCTCCTCGAGGGAGCCAAGGACGGGGAGCAGCGTTTGAGGAGGGAGGCATGAAACACGTCGTGTATCCGAAAAGACGGGGGTAACTCCAGCCGGAAGGAGACAGGATTGAGGACCTCAATGACCTTATACGGCCCAATAAACCGGGGAGCAAACTTCTTGGACGCAACCTTGAGACGCAAGTTCCTAGACGACAACCACACCAGATCCCCGACCATAAACAGGGGGTTAGCAGAACGTTTTTTATCAGCCTGAGTTTTTTGTACGCTCTGGGACACCTCTAGGTTTTTCTGAACCTGGGCCCAGACTGTGCACAGTTCCCGATGAACGACCTCTACCTCGGGATTGTTGGAACTACCAGGTGAAACGGAGGAGAACCGTGGATTAAACCCAAAATTACAAAAAAAAGGAGAGACCCCTGACGAGTTACTGACCCGGTTATTAAGGGAAAATTCGGCGAGGGGAATGAAAGAGACCCAATCAAATTGACAGTCAGAGACAAAACACCTTAAGTATTGTTCTAGAGATTGATTAGTACTCTCCGTTTGGCCATTGGTTTCAGGATGGAAGGCAGAGGAGAAGGACAGATCAATCCCCAACTTCATACAGAAGGCTCTCCGAAACAATGAAACAAATTGTACCCCTCTGTCCGAAACAATATTGACAGGGACCCCATGGAGACGCAGGATGTGTTTGACAAACAAGGTAGCCAACGTTTTGGCGTTGGGTAGTTTCTTGAGGGGCACAAAGTGGCACATCTTACTGAAGCGGTCCACCACCACCCAAAACCACAAGGAAAGAGTCACAAGCACCGAGCGACAGGAAGTGCAGGCTTAAATAGACCGAGGGCGGGAGCTAGCTGAGTCTGGCCAGGTTACGATAGGTTCTCCCACTCCTAAGCCTGCCAGCCTGAATGGTGGAAGCAGGAGTCAGTCTCAGGGATGTATTCTCAGGTGCTGACTGATTAGTTCTGGGAGTTAACCCCGAAGCTGTGCCTGGCAGATCCTTTACAATTGCTATACATGTGGCATTAAGTTACAAATAAATATAGGAGGGCTATTGCTAAACTTTCCAAGATTATTTTCCTGTTTTGCTTTAAAATGTTCTTTGCAATTATTTTAGAGACCTATGAAAACTCGACTGTAACTCATCACCTTGTGGAAGGATTACCTCATGGGTTCAATTATATCTTTGAGGTTAAGGGAATTACTATCTTTGGAGAGCAAACTGGGAGCAGTTTTAAGACTGTTTCCAGCCCTTGGACAGGTAACCATACAAATCAGACAAAATGCAAGATAGGAACAAATTTCTGATATTTTGACATACACTTTACATAAATGTTACAATGTCTGAGATATTACATAGATACAAAAATCTTGACCTGTAAATGGAAATATTTGTAGCTATGCAGTAATTGTAAACTGTGTAATGAACAACTAAAAAAAACCTATTGTAATTCAAAACAACGTATGTTGAAAGTAAAATGATGATAAATTAAATTATGGTATTATCCAATGAAAGATTAGAAGTCTCAGTTTAAAGCGGTATTCCCATCTTATAATGTTATGGCATATCACTAGGATATGCCATAACATTAATATCAGTGGAGATCTTAAGGGAGCACCGTCAATCACTTTGCATTACTTGCACAGAGGCACTCACTGTCACCCTGTGTGCAGCAAACTGCAACACCACCCCATTCAAGTAAACACACACTGTGGAAGAAAATTCTAAGGATCATCGGTGTCGTGCCAGTCGGACCCTGACTGCTCCATAAGTGATGGCATATCCATAAAGTTTGAGACATTTTCAGAAGTGCTCAATATCTTTGGCTACATAGCATGATTATCACCTGTTTCTGATACTTGGCATTAGAATTAGATTAAGGCCTCATTGACACTTGCGTATTTAGATCAATATTTCAAATCCGTATTCGGTAGCCAAAACCAAGAGCGGAACATAAACAGAGAAGAAGTATAATATAAAGATTTGCACATCTTCTGCGTTATAAACCCACTCCTGGTTTTGGCTTTCAAATACTGATGCAAAATACTGACAAATATTGTCATGTGAAAGTGGCCTAAATAGTAGACCATTCTAGTCAATTATATAATGATAGCCATAGTATTAACATTGATTATTAACGATCCAATCATAAATGGCAATTGTTCAAAGGGTTGTCTCATGAAAACCTTCTCGTTTTAGATTATTGCCGTTGCATCCATTACATGGACAAGATGGGATGATGTCTATATGCCTTAATAGGGTATATGGAAAGGGGTTGTAGTGATGAGATAATGATGATCGTTATCTCTGTGTTCTGTTCCTACCAATGTAGACCATTCTGTTATATGGAAGTTACGGAAACAGCCGAGCAGCCCTTTATTGGTACAAGCATAAGGATGTGAACACACACAGCGTAATCAGGGTGGATACGCTGCGTCAAGCTGCGCAGCGTATCCACCCTAACCACAGCAGCAAATGGCGTATGAAAAATCGCACCGCATTGTTTTAAAAAAAAAAACAAAAACAAACTTTCATACTTACCTCCTCCCTCTTTTCTGCACACAGTCCGGCCTCCTGGGATGATATTGCAGGTGATGTGACCGCTGCAGCCTATGATTGGCTGCACAGGTCACATGGGATGAAGCGTCATCCCAGGAGGCTGGACTGGAGAAGAAGCAGGGAACTCTGTGTAAGTCGAACTTTTATTTTTACTTGCGATTTTTAAATCCATCAATCCGGTGGGGTGAGAGAGGGAGCCCCCTCCCTCTCTCCAAAGCCACTCAGATGCGGAGCTCGCTGTTGAGCGCCGCATCTGAGGGGTTAAACGGGCGAGATCGATACAGATATCGATCTCGCCCATGTCTGCTCTCTGCCCTCAGATACCTCCTGGTAGCTGAGTGCAGGGAGATTTAACTGCTTCCGGCGCTGTTTATTCCGATGCAGCGCCGTGAAATGGCGTGTGTATCGGAATAAAGCCAGTTAGTGGCCACTGTGAAAAGGCGTATTGGTGGTCACGAACGGGTTAAGCACCCCATTGAATTCAATGGGAAAACCCGCAACACAAGAACTGCGATTCTGCAGCATTAAATGACATGCTGCGGTTGAGGAAACCGCACCGTACGTCAATTTATGTGCGGTTTTTTTCGGCTGCTTTTTTCTGCTGTGTGGGGATGAGATTTGTTGAAATAAAATGTCAAAAGAACCTATACTCACCTGATAAATCCGCTGGTGCTCAAGCACGGCTGCTTCGGTGGTCCCCACTGCTCTTTGTTTACCCTGCTGCATTGAAGACGTGCCCATTTACCCATGTAACTGCTGCAGTCCATCACTGGACTCATCACAAGACCGCTGTGGCCAGTGATTGGCAGCAGCGGCCATGTGTGTTTATCAGGGGAGTATAGGTTCTTTATTTTGTCATTTGCTCTATTCAGTCCATTTTCTAGGTATCTCAGAAAACCCCTTTGTCTATTTGTAAGAAATTTTAGGTAGATAAATGTTGACAATGATTATCATATAAAGGCTGGACACCGCATGTTTGTTGCAAAGATTGATGCAGGAGGAAGAAAAAGTATTTTCCTTTTATATTTCCCATTTCTTTTTAAACCAATTCTGGCTTTGACTTAAAAATCTGTATCAAAATGTGCAACAAACACGCGATGTGTGAATCCAGCAATAAACTGTTCATTTCTTTTTTGTAGATGAGACTACTACTAAGATGCTTCTTGAAAAAACGGTGGGGATCCTTGTGGCCATGCTGATTACTGCTTTAGTCCTCATGTTTTTATGGTAAGATATTTATTTACAATATGAGTAATAACCTAATTATCACATTTTCTGATGTATTGAGTTATGTGAAACATGCTGTCCTGGTTGAAGCCAAAATGTTAGAGCAGGGTGAGCAGATTATCCCCTTAACTACCAGCTATGGATACAGGTCCTGTGAATGAATTAGAATATCATCAAAAAGTTTATTTCGGTAATTCAATTCAAAAAGTGAAACTCATATATTATATAGATTCATTACACACAGAGTGATTTATTTCCAGCATATTTTTATTTTAATGTTAAAGATTATGGCTAAGCGTTAATGAAAACCCAAAATGTAGTCTCTCAGAAAATTTAATTATTGGGTAAAAGTTCAAGATTGGTGTCACACTCTAATCAGCTAATCAACACAAAACACCTGCAAAGGTTTCCTAAGCCTTTAAATGGTCCAACAGTCAAGTTCAGTAGGCTACACAATCATGGGGAAACTGCTGACTTGACAGTTGTCCAGAAGACAGTCATTGACACCCTCCACAATGAGGGTAAGCCACAAAAGGACATTGAACAGCAAGTTTCTTTAGCAGAGTGCTGTATCCAAGCATATTAATGGAAAGTTGAGAGGAAGGAAAAAGTGTGGTAGAAAAAGGTGCACAAGCAACAGGGATAACCGCAGGATTGTCAAGAAAAGGCCATTCTAGAATCTGGGAGAAATTCACCAGGAGTGAACTGAGGCTGGAGTCAGTGCTTCAAGAGCCACCACACACAGACGTATCCAGGACATGGGCTACAACTGTCGCATTCCTTGTGTCAAGCCACTCATGACCCAGAGATAACGTCAGAAGTGTCTTACCTGGGCTAAGGAGAAAAAGGACTGGTCTGTTGCTTAGTGGTCCAAAGTTCTGTTTTCAGATGAAAGTAAACTCTGCATTTAATTTGGAAATCAAGGTCCCAGAGTCTGGAGGAAGAGTGGGGAGGCATCAATCCAAGTTGCTTGTGGTCCAGTGTGAAGTTTCCACAGTCCGTAATGGTTTGGGGAGCCATGTCCTCTGCTGGTGTTGGTCCACTGTGTTATATCAAGTCCAGAGTCCGCGCAGCCATCTACCAGGAAATTTTCGAGCACTTCATGCTTCCTTCTGCTGACCAGCTTTATGGAGATGCGGATTTCATTTTTCAGCAAGACTTGGCACCTGCCCACACTGCCAAAAGTACCAATACCTGGTTTAATAACCACAGTATCAATGTGCTTGATTGGCCAGCAAACTTGCCTATCCTAAACCCCGTAGAGAATCTATGGGGTATTGTCAAGAGGAAGATGAGACACCAGGCCCAACAATGCAGATGAGCTGAAGGCCGCTATCAAAGCAACCTGGGCTTCCATAAGGGCACGTTCACACGTGGCAGAATTTTTCCGCTGCAAATGTTGGTGCAGATTTGGGGCAATTACGCAACGAATCTGCACCAACATTTGTATATTTGACAGGTAATTCAGACGTTGCAGAAAACACAGCGGACTTGCCACAGATTTCAGTTTTTGCATTGCAAAGGCTGAAATACACAGTGAAATTCCGCTTCTTCTCCGCAACAGACAATGCATGCTGCGGACTGAAAATTCCGCACTGCAGCCTATGGTCCGCAGCGGAGTTTTCCGCAACGTCTGCATCAAGATAACAAGGTGTGGAAAACAATGGACAAACTACAAAGGATTTCCGCTGCAGGCTGTTCGCAGCGAAATTCCACAGCAATTCCGCCACGTTTGAACGTGCCCTAACACCTCAGCAAGTGCCATGCTGATCGCCTTCATGCCATGCTGCATTGATGCAGTAATTCATGCAGAAGGAGCCCTGACCAAGTATTGAGTGTTTACTGTACAAACATTTTGGTATTAAAAATCATTTCTGAAATTGGGCTTGTATAATCTAATTTTCTGAGACACTAAATTTTGGGTTTTCATTAACTGTTAGCCATAATCGCCAACATTAAAAGAACAAAATGCTGGAAATAGATCACACTGTGTATAATGAATCTATAGAATTAGTTATTTTTTATTTAATTACTGACATAAATTAATGTTTTGATGATGATCTAATGCATTGAGGAGGACCTGTATAGCCATCATTGGCGGGTGATCAATCCGACTCAGTGACTGATATATCTGTCGCTTGTATCTCGTGGGTACTGCTTAGTGTATCCACAAGATAGTGGCAGGAGTGCAGCTGTAATACACATTTCTTATATGTAAAACATTACTTATACCCTAGTAATAATTTTTTTTTTATAAAAGTTTACAAATAAGCTTTTTTACCCTTAAATGGTGCTAATAAAAACAGTACCGCAAAAAAAAGCCCTTCTACAGCTATAGCAACGAAAAAAATAAAAAAAAGTTATGGCTCTTGGGATGTGGCGACATTTCTTTCATAAAACATGTATTTTTGTGTGCAAAATTACAAAATTATAAAAAAAACAAACTCTGCAATGCTTCACACAGTGCAGATTTCCTGCAGATGTTCCTAGTTTTAAAAAATACATGCAAAAAGACCTAAACAGAAGAAATATTTAATAGGAAGGCTTTATAGGTTTGCTCTCATGAATCAAATTCTGGTTTGGCTTAAAAAAATGCATGCAAAATCTGAAGGGATCTGCACTGTGTAAACATACCCTGAGGGTATGTTCACACGAGGTCATTACGTCCGTAATTGACGGACGTGTTTCGGCCGCAAGTACCGGACCGAACACAGTGCATGGTGCCAGCCTCCTACCATCATAGTTATGTACGATGCTAGGAGTCCCTGCCTCGCTGCCGGACAACTGTCCCGTACTGAAAACATGATTACAGTACGGGACAGTAGTTCCACGGAGAGGCAGGGACTCCTAGCATCGTATATAACTATGATGCTAGGAGTCCGGCTCCCTGCACTGTGTTCGGTCCGGTACTTGCGGCCGAAACACGTCCGTCAATTACGGACGTAATGACCTCGTGTGAACATACCCTTAGAATCCTATTAGACAGGCAGATTTTCTACAACAACAAGCAACAAGTGATGATTTAGCAAGTCTTTTGCATTCGCAAGACGGTCTATTACACGTGACAATAATTGCTAAAGATTTTCGCTGTTCAGTCGGTCTTGCGATCATTGTTCGTTTGCCCACACTTCATCTCTGAACTGCTAACGACTGGAAGATTTCTGATTAGACCAGAGGAAGTGGCGGCGATTAAAGATAATCTTTCTTTCAGGTAGATGTGGCCGAGCCACGGAAACCCAACGATTTATTGTACGTTGTTCGATTGTTGCAAGCTATCACGCATCAGGAATTTCTGGACAGAATTTTTGGGTATAGGGAAAGCGGAAAAGGGGCAAGAAAAATCAATCATATGTCGCCTTCAATTATTATATTGATACCGACAGAGTATAGGGAGAGGAAAATATAGTGCAATGTCCCCTTAAATTACACTGTAATATTTTATATTTTATTTTTTATTTTCAGTATTCTTATTTTATACAACTATATTTCAAAGCCCATCGATTGGAGACACCATTCTGTGTGAAAGGCTGTATCCACTTCAATGGGAAAAGGAGGGAGTGCTTATTGACGCTGTATTAACACAACTAAATGTTACGCTGAAATACTAAACGGCTAGGCAGTGTAAGCGGGCTGTGTGAGCGCTTACACAGCCCGCTTACGAAGCCTAGCCGTCGAGTGCTGATGACGTCACAACACTCACGGCGTACAGTCTAGCGGCCACAGGCACTATCGGAGCTGCGGTTCTGAATTCGCTGCTCGATAGTACGTCGCTGCTCCACAGTTTTCTCATAGCTGACAGCGGTCGTTTCTCCAAACCCTGATACAGATTTGGAGAGCGTAGCCAAGCAGCTAGAACCACCGCAAGGAAGATCCATGCCAGTGACTCTGATCACGCTGCCTAATAGGAAACGGTGGTGTAGCGTAGCTGTGACAGTTGACAAGCGGCTGTTTCGCTACATTTAACCATAGCTGGGAGAATACAGGCCCATGCTGCTCTGACTGATACGGCATACCCGTTTACTATTTCAGCGTAACATTTAGTTGTGTTAATACATTGTCAAGAAGCACTCCCTCCTTTTCCCATTGAAGTGGACACAGCCTTTCACACAGAAAGGTGTCTCTAATCGATGGGTGTTGAAATATAGTTGTATATAATAAGAATACTGGAATAAAAACACAGTTGTCTTAAATAAGAATACTGAAAATAATAAAAAATAGAAAATATTTCAGTGCCATTTAAGGGGACATTGCACTATATTTTCCTCTCCCTATACTCTGTCGGTATCAATATAATAATTGAAGGCGACATAAGATTGATTTTTCTTGCCCCTTTTCCTCTTTCCCTATACCCAAAAATTCTGTGACTTATATTGGTGGTGTACACCAGGGCAAGAATTGTCATTTTTTTAAAAAACTTAAAAATATAAAAATAAAAACAAAAAAATAAAAGGTCTATTTCTTCTTAATTTTCCAAGAATTTCTGGGCACCATACAGCCAAGGAGTTTGGGCACCCGCCCACCCTTATTACTGGGGGTGCGTGTGTGCAATAGTATGTGACAGCATATTACAGCTGACACTGTGCTGTAATGGCTGGGATCGGAGCTAGGTCAATAGAGACTGGGGCATCTAAGTGGTTTGTAGCTCATTGCCCTCCCAATGGCATCCATGTCGGCCATCCATGGAAGCCAGAGGCAGGGCCTAATAGGATCTTCAAACCCCCTAGTTTGACAAAATAAAAAAATAAAAAGTAAGAAAAAAAGTTATAAAAATGTACAAACAAAGTTTCAAGTTAAAATAAAAATCGAATTTTTTCCCATAATACAGTTTTCATTATTGGAAAGCATGAAAAAAACCTATACATAATAGATATTGCTGCGTCCGTAACAACCTGAACTATAAAATCACGTTATTTCTCCTGGATGGTAAACGCCATTAAATGTCAAAAACCAATACCAGAATTGCTTTTTGTTTTCACTTCACCTCCGAGAAAATTTTATAAAATGTGATCAAACATAAAATCTACACCCGTCTTGCAAAAAAAAAAAAGCCCCCACACAGTTTCAACGCAAAAATAAAAAAAATGATGGCTCTTTAAAAAAAAGTAATGTTATTATGCAAAAGCTGTAAAACATAAAAAAATATATAAATACTTCGTATCGCCATATATGTATCGAACCGCAGAATATAGTTAATTTAATTTATGGTGCACGGTTAATGCCGAAAAAAAAGAAAATAAACAATTACAGAATTGATGTTTCTTGATCACCACCTCTTCCCAAAAATTTTTATAAAAAGTGATCAAAAAGTTGCGTGTATCCAAAAATGTTACCAATAAAAACTACAGCTTGTCCCCGAAAAAAAACGAGCCCCTACACAGCTACATGGACTGAAAATGAAAACTTTTTTTGGCTCTAGTATGTTGGGGATGAAAAAACATCCTGATGTGCAGGCCTTTAGTTTCAAGAAGTAGTTATCAAGGCCCTAATATTTAGGAACCAGGAAGGGGAGGGCCGAATGACATCTGCTGGAAGTGAGGGTACCCATATTAAAAAAAAAAATGTAGTGTGTTTCAAAAGGGGATAAGAATGGACACCATTTATCAGTGCTACACTGGCCTGTGCATGAAGGCTTGCTTCAAAGTGTACCACATATCTATAGATTATTAATTTTATTATTTACCACATTGTTATACCACCTCATTATTTACTGATATACCAGTAAAACCCAAACAAAACTACTACCAAACAAATTCCGCACTCCAAAAGCCAAACTGCAGTAAATGTCAGCATTTATGGCATTGTCGTACCGGGAAGAATCTGCTTAACAATTTATGGGGTATGTGCCTCTAGTGGAACAAGCTGGGCACAACATATTACAAATATTCTTGAACATGGGACAAATTGCTGCTAAATTTGTCTTCTAACATCCTAGAGAAATAAAAGGAAGTTGAAAAAATTATGCGAACATAAAGTAGACATATGGGAAATGTTAACTAGTAACTATTTTGTGTGGTATTACTATTTGTCTTAAAAGCCGATAAATTCCAATTTAGAAAAATGCTAATTTTTTAAAATTTTCTCTTAATTTTGTTTTTTTTCACAAATAAACACAATGTATTGACCAAATGTAACACGAAGAAAAAAATATATTGTCACAACAAAACTGTCTCGTATATGTTCAGATAAGTAAAAGCATTACAAAGTTATTATCACATAAAGTAACGCGTCACATTTGAAAAATGAGGCTCTGTCAGGAAGGTCAAAACTTGCTACAGGAGCAAGGGGTTATATAAAATATATTGTTTAACCCCTTCCTGCTCAGCTCAGTACTATTACGTCGCGCTGAGCACATTGTTCGCGCTCATCTCAGTAATAGTACTGACCTGAGTTAACACAGCGCCATCTTTCCCCGGCGCTTGTTTCCGACAGCAGGCTATCACAGCTCAGTGTGCAGGGACCGATCGCGGCGGTCCCCGCCGATTAACCCCTTAGAAGCCGCGTTCATTACCGATCGCTGCTTCTTAGGGGTTAAGCCACAATCGCCGGCCCGCTACACGATAGTGGCCGGCGATGGCTACTATGGCAACCAGAGTACTAACAATGGACTCTGGCTACGCCATCGACGGAAGCCTAGTGGGTCCTGACAAAGGCCACACGCATCGTACCAGGGCAACGCTTTCCAGGAGAAGTTCCCCAAACTGGCAAGAAGGGAAAAAGTCAAAAGAGGTGCAAAGTCTGATATATTGTGTCCTACCTTGTTCCCCTCTTATAGCAATGTGACACGTGTCTCGAAAATCCAGGGCTCTGTATGAAAGTGTTTTAAAATTTATCATCCATTCCTTTATTTTTAATTTACCACAGTTTTATTTACCCTGATGCCCTCCGCACAGCTTATCCCCCCTCATATTTCCCCTCTGGGCCCTACTGTGTGCCCAGGCAGCTGATAACAGCCACATCTAGGGTATTGCTGTACCCGGGAGAACAGACATTACAGTTTATGGGGTGTATATCTCTGGTGGCACATGCTGGGCACAATATATCGGACACTGAATTGGCATATATGTATAGAAAATGGCAAATCTCACTCTGCACCATCTGCTGCGCATTATCTTTTATACAGTACCTGTGGGGTCAAAATACTCACTACACCTCTAGATGAATGCTTTAAGGGGTGTCGTTTTTAAAACGGGGTCACTTCTCGGGGGTTTCAACTGTACTGGTACCTCAGGGGCTTCTGCATACATGACTTAGCACCAGAAAATCCCCAGTAGGCCAAATGGTGGTCCTTTCCTTCTGAGCCCACCTATGGGCCCAAACGGCAGTTTATCACCACAAATGGGGTATTGCCGCACTGAGGACAAATTGGGCAACAAAATGGGGTATTTTACTCCTTGTGAAAATAAGAAATTTTGTGCCAAAACTACATCTTATTGGAAAAAATATATATTTTTTAATGATCAGCCCAATTCAAATAAATTATGTGAAAAAACTGTAGGGTCTAAATGGTCACAACACCCATAAATGAATTCCTTGAGGGGTGTAGTTTCCAAAATGGGGTCACTTCTGGTGGGTTTCTATTGCTTTGATACCTCTGGGGCTCTGCAAATGCGACATGGCACCCGAAAACCAATCCAGCAAAATCTGGACTCCAAAGAACACATAGCGCTCCTTAACTTCTGATCCCTCCCATGGGCCCAAACGGCAGTTTATCACCACAAATGGGGTATTGCCGCACTCAGGACAAATTGGGCAAAAGAATGGGGTATTTTGTTCCCTGTGAAAATAAGAAATTTTGAGCCAAAACTACATCTTATTGTAAAAAATTTCATTTTTTTTACATTTCACAGCCCAATTCAAATACGTGCTGCGAAAATACAATGGGGTCAAAATGGTAACAATAACCATAAATGAATTCCTTGAGGGGTGTAGTTTACAAAATGGGTTCACTTTTGGGGGATTCCTACTGTTTTGGCACCTCAACACCTCTTCAAACCTGGCATGCTGCCTAAAATATATTCTAATAAAAAAGAAGCCCCAAAATGCACTAGGTGCTTCTTTGCTTCTGGGGCTTGTGTTTTAGTCCACGAGCGCAGTAGGGCCACATGTGGGACATTTCTAAAAACGGCAGAATCTAGACAATACATATTTAGTAGTGTTTCTCTGGTAAAACCTTCTGTGTTACAGAAAAAAATAGAATAAAATTGAAATTCAGCAAGAAAAATGAAATTTGCAAATTTCACCTCCACTTTGCTTTAATTCCTGAGAAATGCCAAAAGGGTTAAACCTTCTAAATGCAGTTTTGAATACTTTGAGGGGTCTAGTTTTTAAAATGGGGGGGGGGGGGGGTTTATGGGGGTTTCTAATACATAGGCCCCTCAATGCCCCTTCAGAGCTGAACAGGTAACTTAAAAAAAACGGCTTTTGAAATTTTCTTAAAAATATGAGAAATTGCTGGTTATGTTCTAAGCCTTGTAACGTCCAAGAAAAATAAAATAATGCTCAAAAAAACAATGCCGATCTAAAGTAGACTTATGGGAAATGTGAACTAGTAACTATTTTGGGTAGTATAACCATCTGTTTTACAGAGGAAAAAGGAAAAGGGAGGAAACCTCCAGCTCACCAATCTAACACTCCTGTGTTTGTAGTCGCCCGGATCAGCCGCGACGGCACACGGCAGCAATTGAAGAAAAAACCAGAGGAGATCCAGCGATTGAAATGTCGATAGGAAAATCTAAGTTTCCACTTTATTAAAGTACAAGATAGATGCTTGAAAAAAACACCAGGAGGAAAAGACAAGGTAGTGATATGCGGCAATAGATAGCCTACGCGTTTCAGGCACTGGCTGTGCCCTTAATCATGGCTAAGTCGAGTGAGCTCAAGCAAGCACACGGAGTGAATAAATACTAAATAAATGGGAGGTTGGACCTGAAACGAGACGGCGCTCGCAGGTGAGGTAATTAACTATCAGGAAATCGATCTCCCGTCGTCGGTAAGTTTCAAAAATGTATATTAACTGTAATCATAACCAGTAAAATAGTGCATATGATAAAAATAAAAATGGGAAAAGATTAAATAAAGCTGAAATTATTTGTATATAAGACTGTACGTATGATGCGAAGTTTCATAGAATTGTTAGAGGATCGCGTCCCCGAGGCTTGCGGAGCATCACCCGACACATATTGATACACGGAAAACATGTGAAAAGAGAGAACCACAGAGAAAACACAAATTCTCTCTTTTCACATGTTTTCCGTGTATCAATATGTGTCGGGTGATGTTCCGCAAGCCTCGGGGACGCGATCCTCTAACAATTCTATGAAACTTCGCATCATACGTACAGTCTTATATACAAATAATTTCAGCTTTATTTAATCTTTTCCCATTCTTATTTTTATCATATGCACTATTTTACTGGTTATGATTACAGTTATTATACATTTTTGAAACTTACCGACGACGGGAGATCGATTTCCTGATAGTTAATTACCTCACCTGCGAGCGCCGTCTCGTTTCAGGTCCAACCTCCCATTTATTTAGTATTTATTCACTCCGTGTGCTTGCTTGAGCTCACTCGACTTAGCCATGATTAAGGGCACAGCCAGTGCCTGAAACGCGTAGGCTATCTATGCCGCATATCACCACCTTGTCTTTTCCTCCTGGTGTTTTTTTCAAGCATCTATCTTGTACTTTAATAAAGTGGAAACTTAGTTTTTCCTATCGACATTTCAATCGCTGGATCTCCTCTGGTTTTTTCTTCAATTGCTGCCGTGTGCCGTCGCGGCTGATCCGGGCGACTACAAACACAGGAGTGTTAGATTGGTGAGCTGGAGGTTTCCTCCCTTTTCCTTTTTCCTCTGTTAAATTTACTCATGTATACGGCTTCAACCTCCGTGCAAACCAGCCGTTTTGTCTAGCCACTTTTTTGGACATTTTTGAGATTTACTCTGGTTATACAAACTCATTAAAGTATTGGCTACAAGGTGGTTGCTTATGGCAACATGGGACATATATTTTGAATTAATTCCCATTGAGAAAATATATTATCAGTAACATCAACCAGTTATTTACTGATTTTTAACACGATTATCTTGGTGCATATCTGACGTCTCAAAATGACACAGGATTATAGTAGATCCAGAGCTGAGAGAGCAGCAGCAGTTTTTGGAGATTCCAGTTACACCCAGAATCCAGACTCATCGTTACACAGTCAATTCAGAGAACTGGAGAAACTCCTAGCTCAGGAAGCACGTGTCTGGTGGGATCTAACCACACTTAGGAATTATATTTCCAAGAACATGGTGCCACGGGGATTGCGCCTACGAAAAATTCTGACGTTTCAATATTCAACGGAATTCACAGAGGCATGGAATACCACCCTATCAGAATGCTCTCTTAAACTGATGGGTCTCATTACCGAACAAGAAGACACCAAATTGGCTGAACTAAATCTGGAAATTCAGAGGCTGAAGGAGGAAACCAACAAGTTGTCCAGCTCACCCGATTTTTCTATCCTGGAATCCAGAACACACAAATACATCGACCAACTTGAACAATCTATTATGGACACAAAAAAAAGCAAGTTCCTCAGAGATACAGAGGATTACACTAAAGGTGAAGTGTTCAACTGGACCAGAAGGGACAGTCTCTCATATAAATCCAAAGCCATTCTGAAGGATCGTAGAAGATTTAGACAACGCCAAACAAGTCAACGTAGAGTTAGCTTCAGCTCAACCGAGCCAGAAACAACGGATGGAGGCGAGGGAACATCTGATTTCGATTTACCACGAGAAGCAGGCTCATACAGACACCCTTTTCCTGCCAGACGTGGCCCCCCAAAAAACGGGGGCGCAGGGGGGGCAGGAAACACAGAAGCCACGGACAGCATTCTGCCACGCCGACTGCGCAATCAGAGACTCTGAAGGAGTCCATGGATGTTATTAATTTGTCCCAGTTCCCTCTTTCTCCCACTCACATAGAAGTACTGGCCTTAGGTCTGAATTTTGCTCCTAATAAAGATTTTGACGTTTTCCACACATTGTTAGATATTAACAAATTCATACGCAACTTGACCATCAAGAGGCACTTCTCCTCAGTTAGTGACACACCCATGGAAAATGCTTTTGTCACCTCAGAATGCGCCCCATGTGACAACAGCATTTTTCGTCCACTCATGTTCCATGAACAAGTCACTCTATCTAACTTAGTTGATCTTGCAGAACAGAATATATTACCTTCAGACATATTAGCGAGTAAATTTCCAACATCCAATCCTACATATTATCCAACTCAGTCTAGAACTGACTCAATGGATAAATTCCAGTCTATTATGGAGAGAGAGTTACACAAAATTGCCAACAATAGCTATAAAACTAGATCACAACATAATCTTACAAATGAACAGAAAGATGCGATAAAATCTTTGAAAAACAACCTAGACATAGTGATCCACATGTCGGACAAAGGGGGGAGTGTAACCGTCATGGACCGTTGTATGTATACAGAACAGATAGCAGAAATGTTACATGACACAGAAACCTACATCAAATTAGACTCTAACCCCACTACCACTTTTCAACAGCGTCTTACTAAGCTACTTAATAAAGGTCTAGATAGTGGCATTATAACTAAAAAACAATATGACTATCTGTCAATTAAGAACCCTATTACTCCGATTTTATATGCCTTACCCAAGACTCACAAGGGCATTATCCCTCCACCTATGCGTCCCATCGTGTCTGGCATCGGGTCACTCACAGAAAAACTCTGAGTGGCTCGATTACTTGTTACAGCGCCTTGTCCAAAGAACCCCAGGACATCTCAGAGACACTAAAGATGTGTTACACATCTTTGATGAAAAAATATGGGAGTCCGGATTTTCGTGGCTAAGCTGTGATGTTGTGGCATTATATACATCTATACCACACCATATAGCAATTCAAGCACTACAGCATCACATATCCAAATACAGCACATATGATGAGACGTTACAAGTCTTCATGTCAGAGGTTCTATTGTTTTTGTTAACACACAATTTCTTCTACCACGAGGGCACTTTTTTCCTCCAAAACAGAGGAGTATCCATGGGTGCTAAGTTCTCCCCCTCCATTGCCACTTTGGTTATGGCTTGGTGGGAGGAAACTACAATTTTTTCTGCCCGCAATCCCTTTTTTCACCAGCTGCACTGGTATGGCAGATACATTGACGACCTCTTGATCATTTGGGAGGGCGATGTATCTGCCATACCTGAATTTTTGGAATTCCTCAACTTGAATGCATTTAATTTGAAATTTACGCATACGTGCCATCCCACTACCATCCATTTTCTCGATTTGACACTTACAGGGTTTGCAGGCAAGAGCATACATACTGAGATTTTTCATAAACCCATAGCAGGCAATACAATCCTTCATGCCACTAGCAGCCACTCTAGACACACCATCACGTCAATTCCTGTAGGAGAACTAACTAGGGCAAAGAGAAATTGCACCAACCAACAGGGTTTTCTATCAGAACAGCGAAAAATATATAACAAACTAACTAATAGAGGCTACAAAAAATGGACACTAGATCGAGCCCAAGCAATAGTGAACCAGAAGGATAGGAAAGATCTACACTCTCTCAACAGGGTTAAGACAAATAAAGATACTCCTGCAACAAGCAATACATCTAAACCAACACTTGTATTGCAATACAGCAACCAGTTTTCTGAAATTCGTGCCATGGTCCAGCGTTATATCCCCGTACTGTTTGAAGATGCCAAACTTGAATCCATTCTAGCAAATGGCTTTCGAATAGTCTCCCGTCGGGCACCCACTCTGGGAAACATCCTTTCCCCCTCTTGTCTACCATCAAAAGCCAAGTCTCCAACATGATTGCACTACACAGGTTACTATAATTGTGGGTCTCATCCCTGTAAGGTTTGCACGGTTAGTAAAAGCACAAAAACCTTCTCCAATTCCAACGATACTACCAACTTTCCAATTAAAACCCATATCAATTGTAATAGTGATCACGTGGTCTACATAGTGGAATGCTCACAGTGTAGGCTAAAATATGTAGGGTGTACCACAAGGAAACTAAAGATCAGAATCCTCGAACATCTAAGTTATATTAGAAACCCAGCAATTGTTAACATCTCAAATGCCAGCAAACATTTTATCACTTGCCATAATAGAAATATTAACTCCCTCAAAATCTACGGCATAGAAAAAATGATTAAAACTATCAGGGGGGGGGGGGTGATCTCAAACACAGATTACATACACGGGAAGCCTTTTGGATCTACCATTTGAACACCAGATTTCCAAGCGGTCTTAATCTCCGCAAGGATTTAATGTTTCACTATTGATACTGATACATTAGTTTCCTCCCTGTCAGATCAGTTCCATCCACTGTTTCAATTTGTCTCTTCCCCTTCCTTTCCCCTCCCGTGTCATTTGGTGCATAGTATTCTCATCATTTCCATTATATTTATAGATGAGGTTTGTAGTCTGGCCTTTATTCTATCCTATTTTGTGGGCTTCTATGTAGATTTGCCCTGGTTCTATTCCATCCGGGACCATCTGTTATGTGGCACTCACAATTATATTGATCTTATGGCCAGCTCTTGTGTCAACCATATATAGCATTTAACCCCTTCCCTCTTTAGCCACTTTTGACCTTCCTGACAGAGCCTCATTTTTCAAATCTGACATGTGTCACTTTATGTGGTAATAACTCCGGAATGCTTTCACCTATCCAAGCGATTCTGAGATTGTTTTCTCGTGACACATTGGACTTTATGTTACTGGCAAAATTTGCTCGATATGTTCAGTATTTAATTGTGAAAAACACCAAAATTTAGCGAAAAATTGCAAAAATTAGCATTTTTCTCAATTTAAATGTATCTGCTTGTAAGACAGGCAGTTATAATACACAAAATTGTTGCTAATTAACATCCCCCATATGTCTACTTTAGATTGGCATCGTTTTTTGAACATCCTTTTATTTTTCTATGACCTCACAAGGCTTAGAACTTTAGCAGCAATTTCTCACATTTTCAAGAAAATTTCAAAAGGCTATTTTTACAGGGGCCAGTTCAGTTGTGAAGTGGTTTTGAGGGCCTTATATATTAGAAACCCCAAAAAAGTCACCCCATTTTAAAAACTTCACCCCTCAAAGTATTCAAAACAGCATTTAGAAAATGTCTTAACCCTTTAAACATTTCACAGGAATTAAAGCAAAGTAGAGGTGAAATTTACAAATTTCATATTTTTCTGCAGAAATACATTTTTAATACAATTTTTTTTACAACACAGAAGGTTTTACCAGAGAAATGCAACTCAATATTTGTTGCCCAGTTTTTGCAGTTTTAGGAAATATCCCACATGTGGCCGTAGCGTGCTACTGGACTGAAACACCGGCCTCAGAAGCAAAGGAGCACCTAGTGGATTTTGGGGCCTTATTTTTGTTAGAATATATTTTAGGCACCATGTCAGGTTTGAAGGGCTCTTGCGGTGCCAAAACAGTCAAAATCCCCCAAAAGTGACCCCATCTGGGAAACTAGACACCTCAAGGAAATTATCTAGGGGTGTAGTGAGCATTTTCACCGCACAGGTTTTTTACAGAAATTATTGGAAGTAGGCCGTGAAAATTAAAATCAACATTTCTTCAAAGAAAATGTAGGTTTAGCGATTTTTTTTTCTCATTTCCACAAGGACTAAAGGAGAAAAAGCACCGCAAAATTTGTAAAGCAATTTCTCCCGAGTAAAACAATACCTCACATGTGGTAATAAACGGTTGTTTGGAGACACGGCGTGGCTGAGAAGGGAAAGAGCGCCATTTGGCTTTTGGAGTTCACATTTAGCAGGAATGGTTTGCGGAGGCCATGTCACATTTACAAAGCCCCTGAGGGGACAAAACAGTGAAAACCCCAAACAAGTGACCCCATTTTGGAAACTATACCCCTTGAGGAAATTATCTAGGGGTATAGTGAGCATTTTGACCCCACAGGTTTTTTGCAGAAATTTTTGCAAGTAGGCTGTGAAAATGAAAATCTACATTTTTTCAAATAAAATGTAGGTTTAGCTAATTTTTTTTCATTTCCACAAGGACTAAAGGAGAAAAATCACCATAAAATTTGTAAAGAAATTTCTCCCGAGTAAAACAGTACCCCACATGTGGTAATAAACGGCTGTTTGGACACACGGCGAGGCTGAGAAGGGAAAGAGCGCCATTTGGCTTTTGGAACTCAAATTTAGCAGGAATGGTTTGCGGAGGCCATGTTACATTTACAAAGCCCCTGAGGGGACAAAACAGTGGAAACCCCCCACAAGTGACCCCATTTTGGAAACAACACCCATTGAGGAAATTATCTAGGGGTATAGTGAGCGATTTGACACCACAGTTTTTTTGCAGAAATTATTGGAAGTAGGCCCTGAAAATAATAATCTACATTTTTTCAAAGAAAATGTAGGTTTAGCTAATTTTTTCTCATTTCCAGAAGGACTAAAGGAGAAAAAGCACCACAAAATTTGTAAAGCAATTTCTCCCGAGTAAAACAATACCCCACATGTGGTAATAAACGGCTGTTTGGACACACGGCAGGGCTTAGAAGGGAAAGAGCACTATTTGACTTTTTGAGATCACATTTAGCAGGAATGATTTGCGGAGGCCAGGTCACATTTGCAAAGCCCCTGAGGGGACAAAACAATGAAAACGCCCAAAAAGGGACTCCATTTAGGAAACTACACCTCTTGAAGAATGCATCTAGGGGTGTAGTGAGCATTTTGACCCCACAGATGTTTCATAGAATTTATTAGAATTAGGCAGTGAAAATAAAAACAGTCCTTTTTCTTCAATAAGACGTAGCTTTAGCGCAAATTTTTTCATTTTCTCAACAAATAAAGGAAAAAAAGAACCCAACATTTGTAAAGCTATTTCTCCCGAGTACGGCAATACCCCATATGTGGTCATAAACTGCTGTTTGGGCAAACGGCAGGGCTCAGAAGGGAAGGACCGCCATTTGGAGTGCAGATGTTGCTGGATTGGTTTCTGGGCACCTGTGGGCCCAAAACAGTGGAAACCCCCCAGAAGTGACCCCATTTTGTAAACTACACCCCTCAATGCATTTACCAAGGGGTGTAGTAAGCATTTTAACCCTGCAGGTGTTTTGTAGAAATTAGTGTGCGCTCAATGTTGCAGAGTGAAAATGGGATTTTTTTCCATAGATATGCCAATATGTGGTGCCCGGCTTGTGCCACCATAACAAGACAGCTCTCTAATTATTATGCGGTGTTTCCCGGTTTTAGAAACACCCTACATGTGGCCCTAATCTTTTGTCTGGACATATGACAGGGCTCAGAAGTGAAGAGTACCATGCGGAGTGGAGGCCTAATTTGGCGATTTACAAAGTATTGGTTCACAACTGCAGAGGCTCAGATGTGAAATAATAAAAAGAAACCCCTGATAAGTGACCCCATTATGGAACTGCACCCCTCAAGGCATTTATTAAGGGGTGTAGTGAGCATTTTCACCCCACAGGTCTTTTCCATAAATGAATGCGCTGCGGATGGTGCAAATTAAAAATTTATATTTTTCCCTAGATATGCCATTCAGTGGCAAATATGTCATGCCCAGCTTATGACGCTGGAGACACACACCACAAAAATTGTTAAAAGGGTTCTCAGGTGGTATAAAAAAATAAAAATAATCCATAGATGTGTGTTACGCTGTGAAGCAATCCTTTCTGCACAGGCCGGTGTCGCACTGATAAATGGTGTCATTTCTTATCCCCCTTTTGGTCCACACTCCGCGCCTTTGTAGTTTGGGGAATTTTGCTGGGAAAGTATTATCCTGGTATAATACGGGCACCGTCGCTTCCATCGGATATGATTGGGCCCTCCCTTCCTGGTTCCCTAATTTTAGGTCCTTGATAAATCGCCTCTTGAAACAGAAGAAATGTTCTCCTCGGGCACAACTGCATATTTTTTTATTTCCTGACTTATTGGAGCCATAACTAATTTTATTTTTCATAGACGTAGCGGTATGAGGGCTGGTTTGTTGCGGGACGAGCTGTAGTTATTATTGGTACCATGTTGGGGTACATGTGACTTTTTGATCACCTTTTATCCTATTTTTTGGGATGCCAGGTAAACCAAAAAACGCAATTCTGGCACAGCTTTTTTTGGTTTTTTTTTATACAGAGTTCACCACGCATTATAAACTACATGTTACCTTTATTCTGCGGGTCAGTACGATTCCGGCGATACCTCATTTATAGAACTTTTTTATGTTTTACAACTTTTTGCACAATAAAATTACTTTTGTAAAAAGAATGTATTTTTTCTGTCGCCAAGTTGTGAGAACCATAACGTTTTAATTTTTTTGTCGACGGAGTTGTATGAGGGCTTGTTTTTTGCGGGACGAGCTATAGTTTTTATAGGTACCATTTTTGGATACGTGCGACTTTTTGATCACTTTTTATTGTAATATTTGTAGGGCAAAGTGACTAAAAAACAGAAACTCTGGTAACGTTTTTTACGGGTTTTTTTTACGCTGTTCACCGCGTGCAATAAATAATATAATATTTTGATACCTCCGGTCGTTACGGTCGTGGCGATACCAAATACATATGGTTTATTATTATTTTTCAATAATAAAGGACTTGATAAGAGTAAAAGGGGGATTGTGTGTTATTTGATTACTTGAAACTTTTATTGTTTTCAAACTTTTATTTTTTGCACTTTTTTTTACACTTTTTTATACTTTTTTTACACTTTTTCTCAAGTCCCACTAGGGGACTTGAAGGTCCAACGGTCAGATTTTTTTTTTTCTAATACATTGCACTACCTATGTAGTGCAATGTATTAGATCTGTCAGTCATTCACTGACAGCAAGCCGTTTAGGCTTCGCCTCCCGGCGGGGCCTAAATCGGCTTCCGTAATGGCAGAGCAGGAGACCATTGTGTCTCCTGTTGCCATAACAGCAGTCGCCAGTCCCGATTGCCTGTCAGGGCTGGCGATCTGCTTGTAACCGCTACGATGCAGCAATCGCTTTCGATTGCTGCATCGAAGGGGTTAATGGCAGGGATCGGAGCTAGCTCCGGTTCCTGCCGTTACAGGTGGATGTCAGCTGTACAGTACAGCTGACTTCCACCGCTGATGACGCCGGATCAGCTCCTGACCCGGCGCCATCTTGCCGGCAGCTACGGAAGCCGATCAGGCTCCGCCGCCGGGCGGATCTTGACCGGCTTCGGTGCTAGGCAGACCGGGAGGCCAGTATTAGGCCTCCGGTTGCCATTGCAGCCACCGGAACCCCGGCAATTTCATTACTGGGGTTCCGATGAGCTGCAAACACCTTAAGTGCAGCGATCGCGTTTGAGCGCTGCACTTAAGGGGTTAATGGCGGGGATCGAAGCTAATTTCGGTCCCCGCCGTTACAGTCGGATGTCAGCTGTAAGATACAGCTGAGATCCGGTGATGATGGGACCGGCTCAGCTTCTGAGCCGGTGCCAAACGTTTGACGTACATGTACGGCAAGATGCGGGAAGTCAGTACTTTCCATGACGTACATGTACGTCAAATGTCGGGAAGGGGTTAATAAGGCCATTCGTTTTCAATAGTATTGTGGCATTTGTTTTTTCGTTATAGATTTCATCCACTAGTTGGTATTTATCATCGTGACATATTTATATACATATAAATCAAATGTCTTTTCTGCCACATAGGCTCAATATCTCCAACACTGGGACAATATAACGATTTCCTGGCTTTCTGTTAGATATATTATATCATGCTAACTTTTTCATACTGACATTATTTAGGCACTTTTGTCTATCTCCGAATTACCTGCTATATACATTTTTTTCAGCTTCTATTTTACAACTCAACATATTTATGCTAGGCTACATTTGTCCGTTGCATTCGGTTTTCCGAATGTATCCATATAGGTGCAGGTTAGCATGTGTGCCTTTCTGTTACTCACATCTGTCTGTATCTCTGTTTAGTGGTTCTGGAGATGTTACGACATCTCGCTGGTGCGATATTGGGGATATCTTTTGCCTCTGTATGTACCGTAGCTATTGTCTCGTTCTTGTTTATGCCTTTGTGTCCACCTGCGGTATCTCCGTGTGGTCCGATATCGTTGTGGCATCCTTGTGGGTTCCCATGTTTTCAACTATTACATTTATGTTTTATTAAACATACTATATGGACACCCACTAGGGCTCTATCACTCACGTTTACCCAGCTTGGATGGTTCTGAGTATTATAATATATTAGACCCATTTATCTGCTCAATATGTGATATGTTCAGTTTGACATTCTTTCACCAAGATTTTCCGTTTTTACGTTTTTTATCTTTCATATATAGTTCCTCACATAGGGATTCAGCTCCTTTCGTTGTAATCTTAATAAATTCGTTTAGGCAAAGCAGTGGAGCTTACATACATTATCCTAGCATTATTTATTGATCACTCAGTACTCATTTAAATTTTGTTATTGTTTATTCAAGTATATAAAGATCTTTCCTGGCTGCTATGTTCTTATCTATATGACTTTATTACAATTAATTTGCCTTTATATATTGTCCAGTTGTATTAGGATTATTTATCATTTTTTCGTCATCTAAGATGTATCACCTCCTGGACACATACGTTATGTGAAATACACGGCATTTTCTATAGTTATTAATTGTATGTCAGCCTTATTAGCAACGTTATCTTACTATATACATGTATGTTTTTATTCCCTGTGTTCACATTTACATATATCTTTATGCGGTTGTTTGTTTTTTTTCTTTATATAACATGTATGAATTTGTGTTTTCTCTGTGGTTCTCTCTTTTCACATGTTTTCCGTGTATCAATATGTGTCGGGTGATGCTCCGCAAGCCTCGGGGACGCAATCCTCTAACAATTCTATGAAACTTCGCATCATACGTACAGTCTTATATACAAATAATTTCAGCTTTATTTAATCTTTTCCCATTCTTATTTTTATCATATGCACTATTTTACTGGTTATGATTACAGTTATTATACATTTTTGAAACTTACCGACGACGGGAGATCGATTTCCTGATAGTTAATTACCTCACCTGCGAGCGCCGTCTCGTTTCAGGTCCAACCTCCCATTTATTTAGTATTTATTCACTCCGTGTGCTTGCTTGAGCTCACTCGACTTAGCCATGATTAAGGGCACAGCCAGTGCCTGAAACTCGTAGGCTATCTATTGCCGCATATCACCACCTTGTCTTTTCCTCCTGGTGTTTTTTTCAAGCATCTATCTTCTACTTTAATAAAGTGGAAACTTAGTTTTTCCTATCGACATTTCAATCGCTGGATCTCCTCTGGTGTTTTCTTCATCTGTTTTACAAGCAGATGCATTTAGATTCAGAAAAAGGCAATTTTTTCACATTTTTCACAAATAAACACTGAATATATCGACCAAATTTTACCACTAACATAAAGCCCAATGTCTCACGAGAAAACAATCTCAGAATCGCTTGGATAGGTTTAAGCATTCCGACGTTATTACCACATAAAGTGAAATATGTCAGATTTAAAAAATGGGCTCTGAGCCTTAAGGCCCAAACTAGGCTGCGTCCTTAAGGGGTTAATAACCAATTTAATGTTCTTGATAATAAATGTTGTTATTTTGTTGTTATAGGATCAAAATAAACCAATGCATATGCCAAGAACTTCCGAATCCCAGCAAAAGTAAAGCAACAACATTTACTGTCGGTGATGATAAATATGTATGTATATTTCATTCACAATGCATTAAATACGCACTGCACTTTGAACAACATTTGATAAATCAATAGTGCAAGCGAATATAAGAAACATAATATATCTTTATTAGAGAAAAATAAACCTCTCTACTTATCAGGCCCCTTTGCTCCTTCCCCCATCCCCCTACTAATTGTTCACTCACTCTGAATTTACTGCTTTCTCCATCTTGTCTTAGACAAGGCAGACACTCAGCTCAGTGAGGGATCAGGTTACAGCTGCCTATGGAAGTCTATGGAGAGGGGAGGAGAAGGCAGGGTAACGCTTTATTTAGACGAGCGTGTTTCAAATTGGCCTGTGAAACTGCAGTTTTTCACGGCCGATTTGCACCCGTGCGGGACCCATTTTCACAGATCCCTCATAGACTTGAGTCTATTGAGGGATCCGTGAAAACTAACAAATAAGACATGCCTTATTTTTTCACGGGCCCTTCACACAGTCTGTTAAAACAACGGCCGTGTGAAGAGCCCTATAAAATTACATGCAGCTGTCACAAGGCCGATTTATAGGTTTGTCTGTCTCTCTGCCTCTCAAGCCTTATTCAAACTCTATAGCAGCCTCCTAGTAAGTGTTATATCTCACCCTAGTGCTGGATTCACAGCTACACTTATTATTGCTGTATAATGTCCTCTATGCTGCTGCTCATGCTGCTGCTGCTGCTGCTGCTTCTGTATATGTGATAGAGACAGGAGAACATGATTCTCCTCTTCCATCTGTGTGCTGTGTATAGAACCCATGATACCCACTAGCTCAGAGAAAACTGAGAATTAAAGAGAGCGCCTACCGAGTGGAAAAGTGGTTAACAATGCAGAATACAAGTCCTATAATGGCCAGAAATATTGTTATTCTACCTGTACACACACATGACATCTTATTTTGAAAAGTCATCTGAAAGTTTGGGAAACTTTTAAGGTGTTTATGGTGTATAAAGGGTAGTCTGCATTAGCAAATGGTTCTAACACCCAGAAAAACTAATTGTAATTGCTTATGTAATTCTTTTTAAACCTTAAATATTTTATATATGCACAATTTTTCTATTACCTCTGCTAACAAAAATGTCCAAACTAATAAAATGTTATTTTCTACCAGTTTCTTCTTTGTATATCCAGTTCCTTTCGGCTCCATTCACATGTGTGGGATTTGACATGGATTTGCATCAAATCCAATGCCAATCCATATCCCATGCAAGTGAATGGGGTTTCCACAACCCCAGTCATATGCTACGAAACAATTCTGCACTGACTTTTGTCTGCACAACTTAAAAAGTCAGCTGTGGTAATAAGTAGAATTCTGCATGGAAAATTTGAGGATTAGCCCATTAATTGTCAATGGAGCTGATTCTCGTGCGTGTGTGATTCATACCTCTGGCACAAAAGCCTCTTCCCTGGATTATATCATAACTAGTATAGAAAACCCGTTACACGGGTTTGCTAGCAAAAAGAATGTAGTGGTCTGTTAATATATATAAATGCTCCCCATAGCTGCCCCCACACAGTATAATGCTCCCTATAGCTGCCCCCACACAGTATAATGCCCCCATATCCGCTCCTCGCACAGTATAATGCCCCCATAGTATAATGCCCCTCATAGCTGCTCCCATAGTATAATGCCCCCATAGCTTCCCCCACACAGTATAATGCCCCCCCATAGCTTCCCCCACACAGTATAATGCCCCCCTATAGCTTCCCCCACACAGTATAATGCCCCCCCATAGCTTCCCCCACACAGTACAATGCCCCCCATAGCTGCCCCCACACAGCATAATGCCCCCCCATAGCTGCCCCCACACAGCATAATGCCCTCCTCCCTCCCATACACAGTATAATGCCCCCCCTCCTTCCCATACACAGTATAATGCCTCCCCTCCCTCCCATACACCGTATAATGCCCCCCCTCCCTCCCATACACAGTATAATGCCCCCCTCCCTCCCATACACAGTATAATGCCCCCCTCCCTCCCATACAGTATAATGCCCCCCCTCCCTCCCATACACAGTATAATGCCCCCCCTCCCTCCCATACACAGTATAATGCCCCCCCTCCCTCCCATACACAGTATAATGCCCCCCTCCCTCCCATACACCGTATAATGCCCCCCCTCCCTCCCATACACCGTATAATGCCCCCCTCCCTCCCATACACCGTATAATGCCCCCCTCCCTCCCATACACCGTATAATGCCCCCTCCCTCCCATACACCGTATAATGCCCCCCTCCCTCCCATACACCGTATAATGCCCCCCTCCCTCCCATACACGGTATAATGCCCCCATCCCTCCCATACACGGTATAATGCCTCCCCTCCCTCCCATACACGGTATAATGCCCCCCCTCCCTCGCATACACGGTATAATGCCCCCCTCCCTCCCATACACGGTATAATGCCCCCCGCCTCCCTCCCATACACTGTATAATGCCCCCCGCCTCCCTCCCATACACGGTATAATGCCCCCCCCTCCCTCCCACCCATACACGCTATAATGCCCCCCCCCCCCGACCACGTCCTTCTCGGTTACAATAGATTACATCTCAGATTTGCAATATGCAAATCCAGCACGTTTAAATGGAACCTTTAAAGGGGTTGTATCAAAATCAAACATTATCACTAATCCACAGGGTAGGGTATAATCGTCTGATCGCTGGGGGCCCCATACCTGGGATCCTCACCGATCACGCTGCCACTCTATTCAAAGTCTATGGGAATGACAACCAAACACTGCACTCAGTATTCCTGTTTCTGTCATTCTCATAGATACTGAATGGAGCGAAAGGCGCCTACTCGACCACCACTCCAACAAAGCTCTGCGGGGGGGGGGGGGGTGCGATGAGGAACAGGGTTCAGGGCCCCCGTTTCTACAAACAGTGACGGCCCCAGAGATCAGACAATTATCAACTATCCTGTGGATTGGTAATAATTGCCAATTCTGGGAATAACCCTTTAGAGTAATAGTTGCATTACCTGAGGAAAGACAGAAGCCCAAAAATTTGAAAAAAGCTAGTTTGTTTCACAGTAATTTTACAAACTAACACCTTTTGATAACGCCTTTTACCTCTTCTTGATGACTGAGCAGGCCGGCTCTTAACCTACATTACTTATTCTATATACACGACTTGGGTTAATAGCCAAACCAGAGACCTTTATCTGTAGACCGCACTGTTTTGGAGTTGTTGCGCCTAATCATTACATAGTAGGGTTCTGTTCGGCACACTCTTGGAAAGGTAAAGTGAATTTATTTCGATTTTTTTTTTTTTTTTTATCGTAATGCCAGTGGCTATATGTACAACGTTTCGGTCGTGAGGCCTTCATCGAGCACTAGAGAAACATATACATGTAATTTAGTATAATATAAAGATTCCATAAAAAAATACAGGATGTATAATATACAGATTAACATTGAAATGCATTACAAAGAGTTGGCACAAGACAGATATGTACAACATTGGGTAATATAAAAAAGGAAGGAACAGTGTCTAGCATTGTGTCTGTGTGGGGCATCAAATTGCTGGGATATATTATCTTGACAGTATCCACACCTGAGGCCAGACCTGTTCGACTGACACCATCTCCCACCAACCAGGGTGGCAGGCTCAGGAGTGGGAGAGCCTATCGCGGCCTGGTCTGTCGGAGTTAGCTCCGCCCCCTGTCCTTTATTACCTGCCCTGTTCTCTCCCTCAGTGCTTGTAATTCTTTTGGATTCCTGGCCCCACTGCTGCTTGCTCCAGCCTGCTTCTGCCGTGCTTCTGCCTTGCTGCAGTTCTGCTTGACCTGCTTTGCTTTGCCCCTGGCTTGCTTCTGTCTCCGTGCCCGCTCGGGTGTACTCACTTCGTCCTGGTCCTGACTGTTCGTTCGCCGCTCCGTTTCCTCGTGGCGTTCCGTGGGAAAGGACCAACCAATCCCTGGAACAATATTTAAGGTGTTTCATCTCTGACTGTCAATTCGATTGGGTCTCATTCCTTCCCCTTGCTGAATTTTCCCTGAATAACCGGGTCAGTAACTCGTCAGGGGTCTCCCCGTTTTTCTGTAATTTCGGGTTTAACCCAAGGTTCTCCTCCGTCTCCCCTGGTTGTTCCAATAATCCTGAGTTAGAGGATGTTCATCTGGAACTGTGCACTGTCTGGGCCCAGGTTCAGAAGAACCTAGAGGCGTCCCAGAGCGCACAAAAGATTCAGGCGGATAGTAGACGTTCTGCTAACCCCCGGTTTGTCGTCGGGGATTTGGTCTGGTTGTCGTCCAGGAACTTGCGCCTTAAGGTCCCGTCCAGGAAGTTTGCTCCCCGATTTATTGGACCTTATAAGATCATTGAAGTCCTCAACCCTGTATCCTTCCGTCTGGAGCTCCCCCCATCCTTTCGCATACATGACGTCTTCCATGCCTCCCTCCTTAAACGCTGCTCCCCGTCCTGGTCCCCCTCGAGGATACCTCCTGTTCCCGTTCTCACCCCTGAGGGGGTGGAATTCGAGGTGGCCAAGATTATGGACAGTAGGATGGTCCAGGGCTCCCTCCAGTACCTGGTCCATTGGAGAGGATACGGGCCGGAGGAGAGGACTTGGGTACCTGCCCGTGATGTTCACGCTGGGGTATTGATCAGGAGGTTCCACCTTCTCTTCCCCACTAAACCGGGTCCCCTTAGTAAGGGTCCGGTGGCCCCTCATAAAAGGGGGAGTACTGTTAGGGATCTGCCAGGTACTTCATCTAGGTATACTCCTGGGATTAATCAATCCACACCTGAGGCCAGACCTGTTCGACTGACACCATCTCCCACCAACCAGGGTGGCAGGCTCAGGAGTGGGAGAGCCTATCGCGGCCTGGTCTGTCGGAGTTAGCTCCGCCCCCTGTCCTTTATTACCTGCCCTGTTCTCTCCCTCAGTGCTTGTAATTCTTTTGGATTCCTGGCCCCACTGCTGCTTGCTCCAGCCTGCTTCTGCCGTGCTTCTGCCTTGCTGCAGTTCTGCTTGACCTGCTTTGCTTTGCCCCTGGCTTGCTTCTGTCTCCGTGCCCGCTCGGGTGTACTCACTTCGTCCTGGTCCTGACTGTTCGTTCGCCGCTCCGTTTCCTCGTGGCGTTCCGTGGCTACTGCCCCTTCCCTTGCGTGTTCCCTGTTTGTTTTCCTGTGCACTTAGACAGCGTAGGGACCGCCGCCCAGTTGTACCTCGTCGCCTAGGGCGGGTCGTTGCAAGTAGGCAGGGACAGGGCGGTGGGTAGATTAGGGCTCACTTTCCCTTCACCTCCTTCCTGCCATTACAGCGTTCCACTGTGAGGATGTAGAAAGAGGCGTGAAATGCATATGGATGCACTTAGCGTCGTCCGAGGCGGCGTTTCCAGGGAGATGAGAAATACAATCTACCATATCGCTGTTGAGGTGGATAGACAGCAATATGGTGAGGAACTGTAATAATAAGCCCAAATTGGAGGGGGACGTGCATTCCTGGCATTCATCCCATCCCATACTGGTGAAAAGAAAGAAAAGAGAGAAAATTTGGATGAGATAATAATAGGAGAATTTAGATGGGAAAATATAAAGGAAAATTAAAGGAAAATAAATAAGGAAGTAAATAGGGGACGAAACTCTGTGTAGGGGAGAGTGAATAATAGGGCATACTAGAGTTAGTTCATCTTATCTTTTCCCTCCCCTACTCAAAGGATACAGTGGAGGTGGCGTCTAGGTCAGATAGTCAGAAAAGCAGTTCCCCTTGCGGTACAGTGAGGCTTAGCGAGTCTAAGATGGGAATAGACATTAGTTCAATATATATTGAGCTGAAACAACATCAGTAAAACAATGTGGTAAAAATTTGCTATTATATGACAGAAATGAAATGACATGTGAAAATAGACAATCTGGTAGATGTATTTGAAAGAGAACTACTTATTTCATATTCCCTATTAAGGCCTGTAGGTTCCAGAGTCTGGAATTTATGTATCCAGAACGCTTCCCTACGTTTTAGATGTTTGATTCTGTCGCCTCCTCTTGTAGGAGCTGGAACGTGTTCTATCACTTGGAACATCAGTTGTGAGATGTTATGTTGGTATTTAGAAAAGTGTGCAGGGATGGGTAGTAACGTTTTACCACAGCGTATGTTAGACTTGTGTTGGCCAATCCTATCTTTGATGCGTTGTGTGGTTTCCCCTACATATGCTAGGCCACAGGGACATTTAATCATATAGATCACAAAGTTGGTGTTACAAGTGAAGTAATCACGGAAAGGGATGCCATGGCCAAAGAGAGGGTGGTGAATTTTGTCTCCCCTGATAATGTGTGAACATTGTAGACATATCCTGCAAGGAAAGGTTCCCATCTTGGGTGTGTTGAGAAATGTTTGTCTAGAAGGTCTCATGGATGAGCCGATGTCTGCTCTAACAATTTTATCCCTAAGATTTTTCGTTTTTTTTTTTGAGCATGGTAAGAAAGGGGATTTGAATTCTTCAATTTGGGGGTATGCTTCTCTGAGTAGGGGCCAATGTTTCCTAATTATATGGTGAATTGTGTATGCGCACAGGTGGTATACATGTATAAAGGGAATGCGTTTAGGTTTCTCACTTGGTCGTGAGGTGTTGGGTAGTTGTGCTGTCCGCAATACCTTTTCAGCATAGCCTCTTTCAATGAATTTGGCCGTCATGTTCTCAATTCTATGATTGTATAGAGAGGGATTGTCGACAATGCGAGAGACCCGTGTGTATTGAGATCTCGGTAAAGCGTTTTTTTGTAGCTAATGGATGACGCTCAGTGCGTCCATATGCGTTTCACGCCTCTTTCTACATCGTCACAGTGGAACGCACGGCCATCTTGCCGTGCGCTCCATTGCACATGCGCCGATGCCCATTATGACGTCACAACATACCTCGGAGTACCAACGCCGCTCTCCCTCCTGATATAAAACGGACCATGGACAGGGATTACCAGCGCCATTTAGAGCAGCAAGCCGCCATTATTTACACAGCGCCAGCTTCTTTAACCCCTTAATACCGAAGGTGTTTTAAACCTTAGTGACTAGAGAAATTTTCGCAGTTTTGCTATTCACATATGTAACGCAGTATAACTCTGTATGGGTTTTATGTATCGATGTGAAATTTGCACTGTTTTCTTGGGACATGTAGTGCTTCCTTTTTGTCGTATATACAGTGGAGGAAATAAGTATTTGATCCCTTGCTGATTTTGTAAGTTTGCCCACTGTCAAAGTCATGAACAGTCTAGAATTTTTAGGCTAGGTTAATTTTACCAGTGAGAGATAGATTATATAAAAAAAAAAAAAGAAAATCACATTGTCAAAATGATATATATTTATTTGCATTGTGCACAGAGAAATAAGTATTTGATCCCCTACCAACCATTAAGAGTTCAGCCTCCTCCAGACCAGTTACACGCTCCAAATCAACTTGGTGCCTGCATTAAAGACAGCTGTCTTACATGGTCACCTGTATAAAAGACTCCTGTCCACAGACTCAATTAATCAGTCTGACTCTAACCTCTACAACATGGGCAAGACCAAAGAGCTTTCTAAGGATGTCAGGGACAAGATCATAGACCTGCACAAGGCTGGAATGGGCTACAAAACCATAAGTAAGACGCTGGGTGAGAAGGAGACAACTGTTGGTGCAATAGTAAGAAAATGGAAGACATAAAAAATGACTATCAATCAACATCGATCTGGGGCTCCATGCAAAATCTCACCTCGTGGGGTATCCTTGATCCTGAGGAAGGTGAGAGCTCAGCCGAAAACTACACGGGGGGAACTTGTTAATGATCTCAAGGCAGCTGGGACCACAGTCACCAAGAAAACCATTGGTAACACATTACGCCGTAATGGATTAAAATCCTGCAGTGCCCGCAAGGTCCCCCTGCTCAAGAAGGCACATGTACAGGCCCATCTGAAGTTTGCAAATGAACATCTGGATGATTCTGAGAGTGATTGGGAGAAGGTGCTGTGGTCAGATGAGACTAAAATTGAGCTCTTTGGCATTAACTCAACTCGCCGTTTTTGGAGGAAGAGAAATGCTGCCTATGACCCAAAGAACACCGTCCCCACTGTCAAGCATGGAGGTGGAAACATTATGTTTTGGGGGTGTTTCTCTGCTAAGGGCACAGGACTACTTCACCGCATCAATGGGAGAATGGATGGAGCCATGTACCGACAAATCCTGAGTGACAACCTCCTTCCCTCCACCAGGACATTAAAAATGGCTCGTGGCTGGGTCTTCCAGCACGACAATTACCCGAAACATACAGCTAATGCAACAAAGGAGTGGCTCAAAAAGAAGCACATTAAGGTCATGGAGTGGCCTAGCCAGTCTCCAGACCTTAATCCCATCGAAAACTTATGGAGGGAGCTGAAGATCCGAGTTGCCAAGCGACAGCCTCGAAATCTTAATGATTTACAGATGATCTGCAAAGAGGAGTAGGCCAAAATTCCATCTAACATGTGTGCAAACCTCATCATCAACTACTAAAAATGTCTGACTGCTGTGCTTGCCAACAAGGGTTTTGCCACCAAGTATTAAGTCTTGTTTGCCAAAGGGATCAAATACTTATTTCTCTGTGCACAATGCAAATAAATATATATAATTTTGACAATGTGATTTTTTTTTTTTTTTTTTATATAATCTATCTCTCACTGGTAAAATTAACCTAGCCTAAAAATTCTAGACTGTTCATGTCTTTGACAGTGGGCAAACTTACAAAATCAGCAAGGGATCAAATACTTATTTCCTTCACTGTATGTATAGGTAACATTTTTGTTACATTTTAACCCCTTCCCCCTGCTTGCATTCTGGACCCTAATGACCAAGCCATTTTTTAAGTTTTTCCATCGTCACATTCCAAGAGCTATAACTTTTTTATTTTTGCGTCGACATAGCTGTGTAAGGGCTTGTTTTTTGCGGGACAAGTTGTACTTTTTGGGGTACATATTTATTTATTAACTTTTATTAACTTTTTTTTTTGGGGGGGGGTAGAAGAAAACCTGAAATTTCACCACACTTTTTTTGCGCCCTAAATCTACGTCGTTTACCGTGTGGTATAAATAACACTAACTTTATTCAGCGGGTTGTTACGATTGCAAAGATAACAAATTTGTATTAACAAAAATAGTGTGTAGGAAAGGCAGATCCAGCACTCAAATGATAAAAAATTCAATTTTATTAGGTCATGTTAAAAGGGATAAAACAACAATCCCGGGACCACGCTTACGCGTTTCAGACCGCTAGGGTCCTTAATCATAGCTATGATTAAGGACCCTAGCGGTCTGAAACGCGTAAGCGTGGTCCCGGGATTGTTGTTTTATCCCTTTTAACATGACCTAATAAAATTGAATTTTTTATCATTTGAGTGCTGGATCTGCCTTTCCTACACACTATTTTTGTTACTACAACCTGCTGTCGACACAGGATTTAGCTCAGGAGGATTTACGAGCACCCACAGCTTCTTGGATTTTTATGCCTATTTAGGTATCAATCAAGCTTTACACAAAACGCATTGAAAAAACGCATTGGAAAAACGCAACTTGGTTATGAGGTGAGCAAAACTTGAGGTATAATCTTTTTCACTTTTCAACAAATTTGTATGTTTTACTACTTACACAGTAAAAACACTTTTTTTTCAAAATTATTTGTTCTTGCATCTCCATATTTGAAGAGTCATAACTATTTTATTGTTCCGCCGATGCGGTTGTATGAGGGCTTTTTTTTGCAGGACAACTTGTAGTTTTTATTGGTACCATTTGAGAGTAGATGCGACTTTTTGATCACTTTTTATCAATTTTTTTTTAAAGTCGGGATTAACAGAAAACAGCAATTTTTCCATTGTTTTTTATTTTATTTTTTACAGCGTTCACCGTGCGGGTTAAATAATGTAACAGCTTTATAGTCGGGGTCGTTACGGACGCGGCGATACCAAATATGTGTAACTTTTTTGCTTTATTGTGTTTTTTTAATAGTAAAGCATTTTGCAAGGGGAAAAAGTGGGTTTTTCATATTTTTTTTTAATTTAACTTTATTCAACTTTTTTTTTTTACATGTCCTACTAGGGGGGGGGGGAGGCTGGTGATTGTCGTTAAAATAATCTGCTTCTGGTCATAATGGCTGGAAAAACAGGTGTGGCATGTGTAGGGCTTGTTGCCCAATATGACCGAATTGAGGGCTTTTTCACTAACCCCATGTTGAGGAAGAGCCACAATTTTTTTTTTAAGTTCGCCATTATTTGTGGGGTGCCACTGCTTTGCATAGGGGAACGTTGGCTTTTCAGCAAAGAATTGGCGAGCATACAGATTGGTTTGGTTGACAGCCAGCTCCAATAGTTCATCTGTAATGAATATTTTAGAAAAAAATCGAGGGCTGTAAAATTTTGCACATTAATATTTATGCCTGGTGTGGCAATAAATTCTGGGATATTAGGGGAAAATTACTCTGTGGGTACCCACTCAATATATTCTGGGGGAATAGAGTGGGCCGTGTTTTGTGGTACTTCTGCGACATGCCCTGTGCTTATGGACTCCGCAGCGACACTTGCATTTGCTATCACTGTCGTCCCTATCACTGGTAGACAACTTTTCTACCTCGGACGCGGTTTCTGTATTGCTTTCATCAGAGTCAGAAATGAACATGGCGTATGCCTCTTCCACCGTGAACCTTCTATGGGCCATTGTAATTACACACACGTACAACAAAGACTGTAACCAGACGCACACGCAGACAAATGTTATTATTTTTTCTTTACTTTTTTTTTTTCACAGACAAAAATACACGAACGTCACAAAAGCACGCTCCACAAAAAGCTTTTGTCGAACAAGCACGTAGACCATAAAACTTTTTTTTTACATATATATTTTTTTAACTTTGTGTATTTTTTTTGTGCAAAAAAAAAAAAAAAGACGTCACACACGTACGCTACACAAAGACCCTAGACTAAACCTAGGCTAACCCTAGACTAACTCTAGAATAGAACCTAGAATAACCCTAGACTAACCCTAAGGGCACGTTCACACGTGGCGGAATTGCTGTGGATTTCCGCTGCGGACAGTCCGCAGTGGAATTCTCCAGCGGCCGTTTTTTACATTTGTTTCTATACATTTTTAGGAAAGTTAGTGTAGACGTTGCGGGAAAACTCCGCTGCGGACCATAGGCCGCGGTGCAGAATTTTCTGTCCGCAGCATGCACTGTCTGTGGCGGAGAAGCGGAATTTCACTGCGTATTTCAGCCTTTGTAATGCAAAACCTGAAATACGTGGCAAGTCCGCTGTCTTTTCTGCAACGTCTGAACTACCTGTCAAATATGCAAATGTTGGTGCAGATTCGTTGCGTAAATGCCCCAAATCCGCACCAACATTTGCAGCGGAAAAACTCTGCCACGTGTGAACGTGCCCTAAGGATAACCCTAGCCTAGGTGTACAATTGAAGTTTATATAAAGTTTATATATTAGATTTTTTGTAATTTTGTGTCTTTGGTGTCACAGTAAAATTCTCTCTGTCTCTTCTCATACAAAGTAACAAGTGTGAGGAGAGACAGAGAGACAGGTAGGAGAAACACTTTGTTTTTCATTTTGTGATCACTGTGACTGGTTCTCACAGTGATCACATGAATCAAGACCACTTTTATTGGTCTCCGATCATCACTCTGAAGCCAAGGCTGTTAGCAACAGCCTTGGTCGTCGAGTAATCTGCCTCTGAAGCTGCGAAAACTGCTCCGATGCGGCCCCCTCCCTCCCAAACCACTCATATGCGGCCGGCACTTGCTATTGAGTGCCGCATCTGAGGGGTTAAATACGATCGGAGACCACTGCTAGTGGTCTCCGATCGTTGCCCTGAAACCCCAGGCTGTTACCAGCAGCACCCTGCACGATGCGGGGAAAGTTCTTCTGAAGTGCCGACGTGAAAAACCGACACTTCAGAAGAACTACCCTGAACGGCCGACGTAAAAACACTATACGCCGGTCGTTAAGGGGTTAAACCAGCCCCCCGTATGGCTCAGGTATGTTATGTTGTTGTTGTTATTCATCTTGTTATTATTTATCTTTTTCATTCCCATCTTTTCTTTGCCATGCAATATTTATGACTATCCAGCTTTGTGCCCCATTGCTCACCCTGTAGATTTCACATACGTGCAACGACAGATTGAGAAGATACTATGTTATACTGTATATTGTATTGTCCACTTGCTTCCTCAACTGCTCTTAGATACTGTCAAGATAATATATCCCAGCAATTTGATACCCCACACGAACACATAATGCTAGACACTGTTCCTTCCTTTTTTTATATTACCCAATGCTGTACATATCTCTGTCTTGTACCACCTCTTTAACATTGAAATGCATTACAATCTGTATATTATACATCTTGTATTTGTTTATGGAATCTTTATATTATACTAAATTACATGTATATGTTTCTCTAGTGCCCGATGGTCTCACAACCGAAACGTTGTACATATAGCCACTGGCATTACGATAAAAAAAAATCAAAATAAATTCACTTTACTTTTCCAACAGTGTGCCGAATACAATTCTTTCTATTTCTTCAACTGGGTTGGGACCCTATTCTGAGCACCTGGGAAAAACTAGTGCTATCTGAACAACTCCACACATAGTAGGGTTCTGGTTGGAGTGAGATGGCTTTTAACCCGTTAGTGACCGCTAATACGCCTTTTCACGTCGGCCAATAATGGGCTTTATACTGATGCATAAGCCTTTTTACGGCACTGCATCAGGATAAATAAACAGAGCTGGGAGCTGTCAAATCCAGACACTTGTGAACTAGTTCTGTCACTACGCTGAGATCAGAACTTTGCCTTTGCATGGCTTTACTTACAATGTTTATTTAAAACAATACGTCATACCAGATAATAAATGACATGATAAACTTGAAGTCCGTGATCTTCTGAGAAAGGGTCCTGGCTTCTAAAGATACATTTGGCTCAACCTGCTCTTCCTCAGACAGTGCAATTAATGCCTCATGTATGTCTCCTAAATGATACCGAAAGGGCTTAACCCGTTAGTGACCGCCAATACGCCTTTTCACGTCGGCCACTAACGGGCTTTATTCTGATGCATAAGCCTTTTTACGGCACTGCATCAGGATAAATAACCAGAGCAGGGAGCTGTCAAATCTCCCTGCTCTCAGCTGCCAGGGGTAGCTGAGGGCTGGGGGCGTCCCTGCTCGAACGTGTGAAATCGATATAACTATTGATCTCACCCGTTTAACCCTTCAGATGCGGTGCTCAATAGCGTGCACAGCATCTGAGTGGTTTTGGAGAGAGGGAGGGAGCTCCCGTTCTCACACCGACACACGGCGATAAGATCGCCGAGTCTCTGTGTCTCCGATGGCAGCCGGGAGCCTAATAAAGGCCCCCAGGTCTGCCTGTAGTGAATGACTGATGACTGTCCGTTTTAAATGGACAGGCAGTAATACACTGCAATACAAAAGTATTGCAGTGTATTATAATAGCGATCGGATGATTGCATATTAAAGTCCCCTAGTGGGACTAGTAAAAAAGTAAAAAAAAAGTTTAATAAAGTTAATAAAAAGAAAATGTGAAAAAAAAAATGAAAAACCCACTTTTTCCCCTTACAAAATGCTTTACTATTAAAAAACCAAATTAAAGTAAAAAAGTTACGCATTTTTGGTATTGTCGCGTCCGTAACGACCCCGACTATAAATATATTACATTATTTAACCCGCACGGTGAACGCCGTAAAAAATGTAATAAAGAACTAGGGAAAAATTGCTGTTTTCTGTGAATCCTGACTTTAAAAAAAATGTGATAAAAAGTGATCAAAAAGTCGCACCTACTCCAAACTGGTACCAATAAAAACTACAAGTCTTCCCGCAAAAAAAAGCCCTCCTACAACTGCATCGGCGGAACAATAAAAAAGTTACGGCTCTTCGAATATGGAGACAAAAACAAATAATTTTGAAAAAAATTTGTTTTTAATCTGTAAAAGTAGTAAAACATACAAAAACTATACAAATTTGGTATCGTTGAAATCATAACAACCAGCTGAATAAAGTTATTGTTTTATTTATATCACACGGTAAACGGCGTAAATTTAGGACGCGAAAAAGAGTGGCGAAATTTCAGGTTTTTTTCTATTCCCCCCCCCCCAAAAAAAGTTAATAAAAGTTAATGTATAAATAATATGTACCTCAAAATGGTGCTATTAAAAAATAAAACTTGTCCCGCAAAAAACAAGACCTTATACAGCTGTGTCGACGCAAAAATAAAAAAAGTTATAGCTCTTGGAATGCGACGATGGAAAACTTAAAAAATGGCTTTGTCATTAAGGTTTAAAATAGGCTGGTCATTAAGGGGTTAAGCAGCTCTTGGAAAGTACGGATTTTTAGAATGGTGTTCCTGGTTTGACTATAAACTCATGTCGTGTTTTCAAGGCTCTATGAAGGGTTGAACATTGACTTACAGGATAGTCACCAATACGTGATACTAGAGAGACAGTTCTCTTCCTTCTGGAGCAAAGTTTATTTGCATACTCTTTCCCACAAAGCATTGACCTTAACCCCTTCGCGCCATTTCACGTACAGTTACGTGATGGGAGATGGCCTTTTCGCACATCTCCACGTAACTGTACGTGATGGAGATGAAGCTGGCTCAGGAGCTGAGCCAGCGACATCACCGCCGGGTGACAGCTGTATGTTACAGCTGGCACCCTGAGGTATAGGCCAGGACTGGAGCTAGCCTCCGATCCGACCGATTAACCCCTCACATGCTGCGTTCAATAGAGATCGCAGCATGTGAGGAGTTTATAGCCATCGGCACCCCAGCAACGTGATCGCTGGGTTGCCGGTGGCTGCAAAGGCGATCGGAGGGCTAATGCTTACCTCCCGATCAGCCTGTAACGGAATCCTCCTATGCCCCGTCGTCGGCGGCGGGGCCCAGGAGGCTTCCGGTACCATCGGAAAGATGGCGCCGGCTCAGCTTCCGGCTCAGAAGCTGAGCCGGCGTCATCAGCAGTGGGTGTCGGCTGTATGTTACAGCGGACACCCCGATCTATCGGCAGGAACCGGAGCTAGCTCCGATTCCTGCCATTAACCCCTTCAATGCAGCGATTCAATGCAATCGCTGCATCAAAGTGGTTTGTATGCAATCGGCAGCCTTGCCATGCGATGGCAAGGCTGGCGACTGCTACTATGGCAACAGGATGCCTAACAATGGCTTCCTATCTGCCATTACGTTAGCCGATTAGGCCCCGCCCGGAGGCGGAGCCTGATCGGCTTGCTGTCAGTGAACAACTGACAGTTCTAATACATTGCACTACATAGGTAGTGCAATGTATTAGAACATCAAACAAACAGTTGGACCTTCAAGTCCCCTAGTGGGACTAAAGAAAAGTGTAAAAAAAAGTGTAAAAAAAGTAAAAATAAAAGTTGTAAAACATACAATAAAAGTTTCAAGTAATAAAATAAAACACAATCGCCCTTTTTCCCTTATCAAGTCATTTATTATTGAAAAAAATAATAAAGCCATACATATTTGGTATCGCTGCGACCGTAACGACCTGAACTATAAAAATATTATGTTATTTATTCCGCACAGTGAACGGCGTAAAAAAAAAACTAAAAAATACTGACATAATTGCTATTTTTTGGTCACTTTGTCTTCCAAAAATTTTAATAAAAAGTGATCAAAAAGTCGCATGTACCTAAGAATGGTACCTATAAAAACTATAACTCGTCTCACTAAAAATAAGCCCTCATACAGCTCCGTCGACGAAAAATTAAAACCGTTATGGCTCTCACAACTTGGCGACAGAAAAAATCCATTCTCTTTACAAAAGTTATTTTATTGTGCAAAAAGTTGTAAAACATAAAAAGTGCTATAAATTAGGTATCACCGGAATCGGACGGACCCGCAGAATAAAGGGAACATGTAATTTATAATGCGTGGTGAACGCTGTATAAAAAAAAACTAAAAAAATCACCTGGCCTCCCAAAAAAAAAAGGATAACAGGTGATCAAAATGTCGCATGTACCCCAAAATGGTACCAATAAAAACTACAGCCCGTCCCGCAACAAACCAGCCGTCATACCACTACGTCTATGAAAAAATAAAATTAGTCAAGGCACCAATAAATCAGGAAAGAAAAATATGTAGTTGTGCCGGCTCGAGGGGAACATTTCTTCTGTTTCAAGTGGCGAATTATCAAGGCCCCTAAAATTAGGGATCCAGGAAGGGGAGGGCTCAAACATATCTGCTGGAAGCGACGGTGCCCGTATTATACCAGGACAACACTTTCCCAGCAAAATTCCCCAAACTTCAAAGGTGCGGAGTGTGGACCAAAAGGGAATAAGTAAAGACCATTTATTAGTGCGACACCGGCCGGTGCAGAAAGGATTGTGTCACAGCATAACACACATCTATGGATTATTTTATTGTTTTTTTTTTACCCCATTATTATACCACCTGACTATGCCCCTTATATACTCCGCCCGCCTTACATGTACCCCGACATTATAAACGGAAACACCAGTAAGACTCAATACAAGACTACTACAAGCAAAATCCACACTCCAAAAGCCAAATGGTGCTACCTCCCTTCTGAGCCCTACAGTGTGCCCAAGCAGCAGTTTACTTCCACATATATGGCATCGCCATACCCGGGAGAACCCTTTTAACAATTTTTGGGGTGTGTATCTCCAGTGGCACAAGCTGGGCGCCACATATTGGCATATCTATTGAAAAAACATTTTCACTCTGCAACATCGAGTGCACACCAATTTCTGCCAATCACCTGTGGGGTTAATATGCTCACTACACCCCTAAGTGAATACCTTGAGGGGTGTAGTTTCCAAAATGGGGTCACTTCTGGGGGGGATCCACTGTTTTAGTCCCACAGGGACTTTGCAAATGCGACATAGCGCCCAGAAACCAATCCAGCAAAATCTGTACTCCAAAAGCCAAATGGCGCTCCTTCCCTTCTGTGCCCTACTCTGTGCCCAAACAGCAGTTTATGACCACATATGTGGTATTGCCGTACACAAGAGAAGTTGCTTTACAAGTGTTGGGGTGCTTTTTTTCATTTATTTGTTGAGAATATGAAACCTTTTCAGCTAAAACTACGTCTTATTGAAGAAAAAGGATTTTTTTTATTTTCACTGCCCAATTCTAATAAAATCTATGAAACACCTGTGGGGTCAAAATGCTCACTACACCCCTAGATGAATTCCTCAAGGGGTGTAGTTTCGTGAATCTAGTCACTTTTGGGGAGTTTCCACTGTACTGGTACGTTAGGAGCTTTGCAAAAGTGACATGGTGTCAAGAAACCAATCCAGCAAAATCTGTGCTCCAAAAGCCAAATGGCACTCCTTCTCTTCTGATCCTTGCCGTATGCCCAAACAGCCGTTTATGACCACAAATTGGGTATTGCCGTACTCCAGAGAAGTTGCTTTACAAATGTTGGGGTTCTTTTATTCCTTTATTTGTTGAGAAAATGAAAAATTTTGAGCTAAAGCTACGTCTTATTGGAAAAAAATGTTTTTTTTTTATCTTCACGGCCCAATTCTAATAAAATCTATGAAACCCCTGTGGGTTCAAAATGCTCACTACACCCCTAGATGGATTCTTCAAGGGGTGTAGTTTCCTAAATGGAGTAACTTTTTTGGTGTTTTCACTGTTTTGGTCCCTTAGGGGCTTTGCAAATGCGACGTGGTCTCCGCAAACCATTCCTGATCAATTTGATCTCCAAAAAACAAATGGCGCTCTTTCCCTTCTAAGCTCTGCCGTGTGTCCAAACAGCCGTTTATGACCACATGTGGGGTATTGTTTTACTCGGGAGAAATTGCTTTACAAAAGTAGTGGTGCATTTTCTCCTTTTAGTCCTTGTGGAAATGAGAAAAAATTAGCTAAACCTACATTTTCTTTGAAAGAATGTAGATTTTCATTTTCACGGCCTACTTCCAATAATTTCTGCAATAAACCTGCGGGGTCAAAATGCTAACTATACCCCTAGATAATTTCCTCAAGGGGTGTAGTTTTCAAAATGGGGTCACTTTTGGGGGATTTCCACTGTTTTGGCACCGCAAGAGCCTTTCAGACCCGACATGGAGCCTAAAATATTTTCTAATAAAAAGGAGGCCCCAAAATCCACTAGGTACTCCTTTGTTTCTGAGGCCGGTGCTTCAGTCAATAAGTGCACTAGGGCCACATGTGGGGTATTTCTAAAAACTGCAGAATCTGGGCAATAGTTATTGAGTTGCATTTCTCTGGTAAAACTTTCTGTATTACAAAAAATATAGATGAAAAATGAATTTCTGCAAAAAAAAAAAGAAATTTGAACATTTCACATCTACTTTGCCTTAATTCCTGTGAAACATCTAAAGGGTTAATAAACTTTCTAAATGCTGTTTTGAATACTTTGAGGGGTGAAGTTTTTAAAATGGGGTGACTTATCGAGGGTTTCTAATATATAAGGCCCTAAAATCCACTTCACAACTGAACTGGCCCCTGTAAAAATAGCCTTTTGACATTTTCTTGAAAATGTGAGAAATTGCTGCTAAAGTTCTAAGCCTTGTGATGTCATAGAAAAATAAAAGGATGTTCAAAAAACAATGCAAATCTAAAGTAGACATATGGGGGATGTTAATTAGCAACAATTTTGTGTGGTATTACTATCTGTCTTACAAGCCGATACATATAAATTTAGAAAAATGCTAATTTTTGCAATTTTTCGCTAAATTTTGGTGTTTTTCACAATTAAATACTGAATGTATCGAGCAAATTTTGCCAGTAACATAAAGTCCAATGTGTCACGAGAAAACAATCTCAGAATCGCTTGGATAGGTAAAAGCATTCCGGAGTTATTACCACATAAAGTGAAACATGTCAGATTTGAAAAAATAGGCTGTGTCCTTAAGGCCAAAACAGGCTCAGTCCTTAAGGGGTTAAGACTGCTTACCAGCTGGATCTCCGTAAGGAGAATTAGTACCTTTCAAGAGCTGCTTCAAAGGCATATCACGCATTCAACCAGAACCCAACTCTGTTTTAGTGTTGTTGTTTCTCATCAGTACAGTACAGTCTACAGATGGGTGTCTCTGGTTTGGCAATTAACGTTTCAAGTCTCTACCCTGTAAGTAAATGTGCGACCCTTTAATAATCACCTATAGATGGCACCTCTAAAGAGGTACTTTTATTCCTTCTAGAGAACAGCGATTTTTCATGAAGCCTCTAGAACAATTTTCTTTATTCGTGACATGTTTCCACAGATGATGGTAATATTATTAATACAGTTTTATTGATGTGCTTGTAGATCGTGAGCCATAAACACCTTGTCCACACCAGCTCCGAAGAAAAAAATACAGAGCCATTGAAGGTAGTGACCAGTATGAAGACTGATGCTTTCAAGACAGATGTGAAGGAAACTGAGATTCTGGATTTGGATAGCACCAAGGAGCAAATTGATGAGGAGCTTGTAGAGACTGAAGATACAGAAGTGGGGTTGGATTTCCAGTTTGAATACAGGAAACAAGTAGCTCCTATGACTCCCATAAATGAAAAGGATACTCATTTCTTTGAGAAAATGAATGAGGATTTATCTCACAACTCAGAAGTCCCAAGAGAAAATGATGCCTTACTAAGACTTAATGATGTAAAACTATCTACTTGTGAATCTTAGTGGAAATGACAGATATGTTCTGTGTGCAGGGTAATACCGGATATACTGTATCTTAAATAGATTTTCAATTTATTAAAACCATCTACTCCATCCCATATAATCTATTTCTTAGATATTTACAGGTTTACAATGCACATGATAAAGAATTAGTTAACATAAAATGTGCATGCGCTTAAGTCGAGGAAGTTCCAGTATAATGCCCATTGCGCACGACCGAGTGCCACTCGGGCCGTTTTTCACGGCATCCGAATGGCACCCATTTTCACAGACCCCTTCACTTTAGCGGGTGAATCGGGTCAGTGAAAACGGACCCGACTTTCCAATACGTGGAAACATAGGACATGTCCTATCTTTCCACGGATCACTGACTAGACCCGGCCGGCACACACGGTCATGTGCATGAGGCAAGAAGCTCTTGTTCAGCCAGCCTCTCCATTTTACAACGCAATGACGCAGCAGCCATCCCTTTGAGAAATGTTTCCACTGAAAGTAATAATAATACATGCAGCATCCAAAACACACACAATAGGTGAAATTTATGATTTAGTCAATGGTAGTTAACCGCTTCCCGACCGCCCACAGTAAATTCACGTTGGCGCTTGCTGGGCTCTGTGCAGCGCCGACGAAAATTCACAGTGGGTGAGACACCCGGATCGCGCTTTTAACAGAGTAGCGCTGACACCCGTATCGCGCTGTTAACCCCTGCCTCTGGTCCCGGAGACATGACCGGGACCTAATTGGTTCAGGTCCCGGTCATGTGATCGCATGGAAAGTTTGTTGTAGCAACGAACTGGAAAGTTTGTTACTACAACAAACTGGAAAGTTTGTTGCTACAACAAACTTTCCCGGGGACCGATTGCAGGTGCTGCAGTCGGTTATAAGGCAGAACCGGAGGCCATACAATGGCCCCCGGGTCTGCCATGCACAGCAGCCTATGAGAACCAGCCGGAGGCCGGTCCTCATAAGCTTCCTGTCAGTGTGACTCTCAGCGTCACACTGACCGTTTATAATACGTTACACTACCTAGGTAGTGTAATGTATTATAGCAGTGATCAGTGCTGCCAGTCTTCAAGTAAAACAAGTAAAAAATAAAGTAATAATTTTTTTTATAAAAGTGTAAAAACAAGTTATAAAAGTTACAAAAACAAAAAATGCTTTTTTTTTTTCCTATAACAAGTCTTTTATTATAGGAAAAAAATGAAAATGTAAAAAAGTACACATATTTGGTATGACCGCGTTCACAACGACCCAAACTATAGAACTATAATATTATTTTTCCCACACGGTGAACAGCGCAAAAAAAATAATTAAAAAACAATGTCAGAATCTCACTATTTTTTTGGTCATCAACCCTCCAAAAATATAGAATAAAAAGTGATCAAAAAGTCTCATGTACTCTAAAATAGTACCAATAAAAACTACAACCCGTCCCGCAAAAAACAAGCCCTTACACAGCTTTTTTGACTGTAAAATAAAAAAGTTATGGCTCTCAGAATATGGTGACACAAAAATAAATAATTTTATCGAAAAGTGATTTTATTGCACAAATGCCACAAAACATAAAAAAACTATATACATATGGTATCGCCGTAATCGTATCGACCCGCAGAATAAAGTAAAATGTCATTTATAGCGCACGGTGAAAAGTGTAAAAAAAAATAAAAAATAAAAACATTGTCAGAATGTGTTTTTTTGTCACTTTGCTTGCCAAAAAAATCTAATAAAAAAATCACATGTACCCTAAAATGGTACCAATGAAAACTACACTTTTTATCAGATTGTCCCGCAACAAATAAGTCCTCGCACGGCTCCGGTGAAGAAAAAATAAAAAAAGTTCTGGCTCTCAGAATATAGCGACAGAAATTGTGCAGTGTCCAAAAGCTGATAAGATTGGGCACCATTTATCAGTGCGACATTGGCCACTTATCTGCGGATTATTATTTATTTACCGAATTATTATACCCTCTTATTATACCCTGATGTACTCTGCCCAATTTACACATACCCCCACATCATAAACTGAAATACCAGCAAAACCCCAAACAGAACAGTTACCAAACAAACTCTGCGCTCCAAAAGCCAAATGGCGCTCCCTCCCTTCTGAGCCCCACAGCGTGCCCAAACACCAGCTTACGTCCACAGATATGATATTTTATATCCTGGAGAACCCGCTCAACATTGTATGAGGTATTTGTCTTCAGTGGCACAAACTGGGCACAACATATTGTGCATTAAAATGGCATATCAGTGGAAAATTAAAATTTTCACTTTGCACCATCCGCTGCGCATTAACACCTTCGCTCACCACGACTTAATAGCATGTCGTGGTGCGGGGGGTTATATATGGAGCGGGCTCATGCGCTGCGCCCGCTCCATATTCTGCAGGTGTGAGCTGTGTATTACAGCTGACACCCGGGACTAATGGACAGGAACAGCGATCTTGCTGTTACAGGAGCCTGTAAAAATTATATTATACTGCAATACATTAGTACTGCGGTGTATTGTACCAGCGACCTAATGATCGCTCGTTCCAGTCCCCTAAAGGGACTTTTGGGAGGTTTCCACTGTTTTGGTACCTCAGGGGCTTTGCAAATGCGACATGACACCCGAAAACCATTCCAGCTAAATTTGAGCTCCAAAAGCCAAATATTGAGTCGTGCCGTGGGTCCAAACAGCAGTTTATTACCACATATGGCATATTGCTGTAATCAGGACTAATTGCTTTACAAATTTTGGGGTGATTTTTCTCATTTATTCATTGTAAAAATTAAAAATTTCTATGTTTTTCAGAAAAAAGATTCATTTTCACGGCCTAATTCCACTAAATTCAGCAAAAAAATGCTGTCAAAAGTGCGGTCAAAATGCTAACTACACCCCTCAAGGAATTTTTCTAGGGGTTTAGTGTACAAAATGGGATCACTTTTAGGGGATTTCCACCGTTTTGCTCCCTCCAGGGCGTTGCAAACGAGACATGGCACTGAAAACCAATCCAGCAAAATCTGCGCTTCAAAATCCAAATGGCGCTCCTTCCATTCTGAGCTCTGCCGTGGGTCCAAACAGCAGTTTAGTACCACATATGGGGTATTGCTGTATTCGGGAGAAGTAGCTTTACAAGTTTTGGGGTGCTTTTTATTCTTTATTCCTTGTAAATATTATTATTTTTTTTATATTTTTTCAGAAAAAAAAGTAGTTTTTCACTTTCACAGGCAAACTCCAATAAATATAGCAGAAGACCTGTGGGGTCAAGATGCTAACTATACCCCTAGATAAATTCCTTGAGGGGTGCAGTTTCCAAAACCGTGTCACTTTTGTGGGATTTCCACTATTTTGGCACCACAAGACCTCTTCAAACCCGACATGGTGCCTAAAATATATTCTAAAAAAAAGGCCACAAAATCCACTAGGTGATCCTTTGCTTCTGAGGCCGGTATTTCAGTCCATTATCACACTAGGGCCACATGTGGGATATTTATAAAAACTGCAGAATCTGGGCAATAAATATTGTGTTACGTTTCTCTGGTAAAACCTTCTGTGTTACAGAAAAGAATGTATTACAAATGAAGTGCAGCAAAAAAAATAAAATTTGTCAATTTCCCCTCTACATTGCTTTAATTCCTGTGAAACGCCTAAAGGGTTAAGAAACTTTCTGAATGCTGTTTTGAATACTTTGAGTGGTGCAGTTTTTAATATGGGGTGATTTATGGGGTCTATCTAGTACATAAGGCCCTCAAAGCCGCTTTAGAACTGAACTGGTCCCTGTAAAAATCGCCTTTTGAAATTTTCTTGAAAATGTGAGAAATTGCTGGTAAAGTTCTAAGCCTTGTAATGTCCTAGAAAAATAAAATAATGTTCAAATAACGATGCAAATATAAAGTAGACTTATGGAATATGTGAAATAGTAACTATTTTGTGTGGTATTACTATCTGTTTTACAAGCAGATACATTTAAAATTAGAAAAGTCATAATTTTTGCAAATTTTCTATAAATTTTGGTGTTTTTCACAAATAAACAATGAATTTATTGACCAAATTTTTCCACTAATATAAAGTACAGTATGTCACGAGTAAACAATCTCTGGAATGCTTTTGCCTATCCAAGCGATTCTGAGTTATTACCACATAAAGTGACACATGTCAGATTTGAAAAAATGGGGCTGGTCCTGAAGGCCAAAATGAGCTCGGTCTTGAAAGGGTTAGTGCCAGAATTTTCTTTTAATTCCTTAGTGATCTATCAGAGTTTAAAGTGCTTCCTGTTCTTTATTAGTGCTGTGTAATTTTCTATATTCCCCTGAAGTGTTTTTCTTTCTTTCTTCCCATATTCAGGGTCAGAGCTAAAAGATGTGGCGCATTCTATACTTTCTTTAAAGGGAATGTGTTGCCAGAAAAACAGGTTTGTTTTTTTTTAATTAAACATTTAGTGTGTAGGTGATTAAACATTGTTCAAATTTTTTTTATTTTTTTCACGAGTCAGGAAATATTATAAATTTGATTCTAATTTATAATATTTCCCATTGCTGGTCACTAGATGGAGCTATTCCCAAAATTGCAGCATTGCAAAATTGGGTAAAAAGCCCTCGCTCTAGTGAGCTCTCAGCATCCCCCCCTCCTTTATCCTGGCTAGTGCCGGGATAAACGAGGGGTTTGAACGGTCTATCCTCCTACACTGTGTGTCGCCATTTTTTGAGCTAACACACAGTGTAGTAGGTTTACATACAGTAGTAAACGTACACAAACACGAACATACATTGAAATCTCTTACCTGCTCCTGCCGCCGCGGCTCCCTCCGGCCCGTCCGCTCCGTCTGCTGCCGCTGGTCCAAGTGCACAAGTCCGGAAGCCGCGACCGGAAGTAGTAATCTTACTGTCCGGCCGCGACTTCCGGTCCACAGGAAAATGGCGCCGGACGGCGCCAATTTCAAATTGGACTGTGTGGGAGCGGCGCATGCGCAGTTCCCACACAGACGGCGTACACAGAAGTGGATGGGACGGGAGCCGTTCGCAGTCCCTATGGGACTGTGGCTGCCGTATTCCATGTCTGTATGTGTCGTTAATCGACACATACAGAAATGGAACAAAAAATGGCAGCCCCCATAGGGAAGAAAAAGTGTAAAAATAAGAAAAAGTAAAACACAAACACACAAATAAATATAAACGGTTTTAATAAAGCACTAACATCTTTAACATATGAAAAAAAAAATTGTGATGACACTGTTCCTTTAAGGTTTTTAGAGCATCGAGGACTCATTTCTCTTCTCATGACAACTGACACACCCACTCGTCCTCATGATGTAATACACACACACCTACCACTCTCCTATTCAATCAAAATATGTGCTGATGTGATGTTGTGGGAGGTTCGATGGGTGGAACCAAGTCTCCTTATAGTTGGCGTTCTTGTTGCCGCAAACTATTATCTATCTGAATCTGAGCGTAGGTCCACCATCAGGACTAATGCGCAGCAGTTTTAACTGCTCACTTATCACTTAGCAGTAAAACTGCTGTTTACGATAAAGATTCTTGTAATGATAGGGGTAGGGAAACGGACAAGTGAGCCCTAATCTACCCGCCACTCTGTCCCTGCCTACTTGCAACGACCCGCCCTAGGCGACGGGGTACAACTGGGCGGCGGTCCCTACGCTCAGTAAGTGCACGAGACAAAACATACAAGGGAATATAAAGCAAAGGGAAAGGGGCAGTTGCCCACGGCAACACCGTGAGCAACAGAGTGGTGAACGAGCCAAGTCAAACCAGGAGAGCACGAGGTACCAAACGCAGAGCAGAAGAGTAGTCAGAAAGCCAGGGTCAGAATGGAGCAGGATCAAATTGTTAGGAGCTGTAGCTGGGCCAGGAAACCACACGGAAAGAATCACAAGCAAGGAGGAAAAGGAAAGGCAGGTATAAATAGACAGAGGGCGGGAGCTAGCTGAGTCTGGCCAGGCTGCGATAGGCTCTCCCACTCCTAAGCCTGCCAGCCTGAGTGGTGGAAGCTGGAGTCAGTCTCAGAGAGATAGACTCAGGTGAAGACTGATTACCTAAGGAAGTTAACCCTGAAGCTGTGCCTGGCAGATCCTTTACAGTACCCCCCTTTTATGAGGGGCCACCGGACCCTTTCTAAGCAGACCTGGTTTACTGGTGAAACGAAGGTGGAACTTCCTGACCAATACCCCAGCGTGAACATCCCGGGCGGGTACCCAAGTCCTCTCCTCAGGCACGTATCCTCTCCAATGGACCAGGTACTGGAGGGAGCCTTGGACCATCTTGCTGTCCACAATCTTGGCCACCTCGAATTCCACCCCCTCAGGGGTGAGAACGGGAACAGGAGGTTTCCTCGAGGGAGCCAAGGACGGGGAGCAGCGTTTAAGGAGGGAGGCATGAAACACGTCGTGTATACGAAAAGATGGGGGTAACTCCAGCCGGAAGGAGACAGGATTGAGGACTTCAATGACCTTATACGGCCCAATAAACCGGGGAGCAAACTTCTTGGACGGGACCTTAAGACGCAAGTTCCTAGATGATAACCACACCAGATCCCCGACCATAAACAAGGGGTTAGCAGAACGTTTTCTATCAGCCTGAGTTTTTTGTACGCTCTGGGACGCCTCTAGGTTCTTCTGAACCTGGGCCCAGACTGTGCACAGTTCCCGATGAACGACCTCTACCTCGGGATTGTTGGAACTACCAGGTGAAACGGAGGAGAACCGTGGATTAAACCCAAAATTACAGAAAAAGGGGGAGACCCCTGACTAGTTACTGACCCGGTTATTAAGGGAAAATTCAGCGAGGGGAATGAATGAGACCCAATCATATTGACAGTCAGAGATAAAACACCTTAAATATTGTTCTAGAGATTGATTAGTCCTCTCAGTTTGGCCATTGGTTTCAGGATGGAAAGCAGAGGAGAAGGACAGATCAATCTCCAACTTCTTACAGAAGGCTCTCCAAAACAAAGAAACAAATTGTACCCCTCTGTCCGAAACAATATTGACAGGGACCCCATGGAGACGCAGGATGTGTTTGACAAACAAGTTAGCTAACGTCTTGGCGTTGGGTAGTTTCTTGAGGGGCACAAAGTGGCACATCTTACTGAAGCGGTCTACTACCACCCACACCACCGACTTGCCTTGGGATGGAGGCAAATCGGTGATAAAATCCATGGAGATATGTGTCCAAGGTCTCTGGGGAATGGGCAACGAACGTAGTAAGCCCGCTGGTCGGGACCTGGGAGTCTTGGACCTAGCACAAACCTCACAAGCGACGACGTAGGCCTTAACGTCTTTAGGCAAGCCAGGCCACCAATAGTTTCTGGCAATGAGGTGTTTGGTACCCAGGATGCCTGGATGACCAGATAGTGCGGAGTCATGATTTTCCCTAAGTACCCTTAGCCGGTATTGCAGGGGAACAAACAGCTTGTCCTCAGGAAGGTTCCCGGGGGCTGAACCTTGATCAGCTGCAATTTCAGAGACTAAATCAGAATCAATAGAAGAAATGATTATACCGGGAGGCAAAATACAAGCAGGATCTTCCTCCGAAGGAGGGCTGGCCATGAAGCTACGCGACAGTGCATCAGCCTTAATATTTTTAGACCCAGCACTATAGGTAACCAAAAAGTTGAATCTGGTAAAAAATAGCGCCCATCGAGCTTGTCTCGGGTTTAGCCTCCGGGCAGATTCTAGGAAAACCAGATTCTTGTGGTCGGTAAGGACCGTTACCTGGTGCCTAGCCCCCTCCAGGAAGTGGCGCCACTCTTCAAATGCCCATTTAATGGCTAAGAGTTCGCGGTTGCCAATATCATAGTTACTCTCAGTGGGCGAAAACTTCCTGGAGAAGTAGGCACAGGGGCGGAGATGGGTGAGGGACCTGGTACCCTGGGACAAGACAGCCCCCACTCCCACCTCGGATGCGTCAACTTCCACGATAAATGGCTCCATTTGGTTGGGCTGAACCAGCACCGGGGCCGAGATAAAGCACTTCTTAAGGACCTCAAAAGCCTGGACAGCCTCTGGAGACCAGTGGAGGAGATCAGCACCTTTGCGAGTGAGGTCCGTAAGAGGCTTAGCGATGACCGAGAAGTTAGCAATGAATCTCCTGTAATAATTAGCGAACCCCAAAAAACACTGTAACGCCTTCAGGGAGGCAGGTTGGACCCATTCTGCCACAGCCTGAACCTTGGCGGGGACCATGCGGAATTCATGAGGAGTGAGGATTTGACCCAAAAATGGTATCTCCTGTACCCCAAACACACATTTTTCGGTTATGCAAACAGTTTGTTTTCCTGAAGGACCTGGAGCACCTTCCTGACATGCTCAATGTGGGAGGGCCAGTCCTTGGAAAACACCAGTATGTCATCAAGGTACACTACAAGAAATATCCCCAGGTAATCTCTCAAAATCTCATTTATGAAATTCTGGAAGACCGCCGGCGCATTACACAACCCAAAGGGCATGACGAGGTATTCGAAATGACCTTCGGGCGTGTTAAACGCAGTCTTCCACTCATCCCCCTCTTTGATGCGGATAAGGTTATATGCCCCCCGTAGATCAAACTTAGAGAACCATTGGGCCCCCTGAACCTGATTAAAGAGATCAGGAATCAAAGGAAGGGGATACTGGTTCCTTACAGTGACCTTATTCAGGTTACGGTAGTCAATGCATGGCCTAAGACCACCATCCTTCTTCCCTACGAAGAAGAAGCCAGCACCTACCGGAGAAGTAGAGGGGCGAATGTAACCCTTGGCCAGGCATTCCTGGATATACTCTCTCATGGCTTCACGTTCGGGACAAGAAAGATTAAATATCCTACCCTTAGGGAGCTTAGCTCCTGGTACCAATTCGATAGCGCAATCGTATTCTCTATGAGGAGGTAACACTTCGGAGGCCTCCTTAGAGAAAACATCAGCGAAGTCCCGAACAAACTCAGGTAGCGTGTTCACCTCCTCAGGGGGAGAAATAGAATTAACAGAAAAACATGACGTCAAACATTCATTACCCCATTTGGTAAGCTCCCCAGTATTCCAGTCAAACGTGGGATTATGCAACTGCAACCAGGGAAGGCCTAAAACCAAATCGGACGATAATCCCTGCATCAACAGTACAGAGCACTGCTCCAAATGCATGGAGCCAACAAGGAGTTCAAAAAGAGGGGTATGCTGTGTAAAATAACCATTAGCAAGAGGAGTGGAGTCGATACCCACTACTGGGACAGGTTTAGGCAAATCAATCAAAGGCATAGCAAGAGACATAGCAAATTCCACAGACATGATATTAGCAAAGGACCCTGAATCCACGAAGGCGCTGCCGGTAGCAGACCTACCACCAAAAGAGACCTGAAAGGGAAGCAAGATCTTATTACGTTTCATATTTACGGGAAATACCTGTGCGTCCAAGTGACCTCCCCGATGATCACTTAGGCGCGGAAGTTCTCCGGCTGCATTCTTACGCTTAGGACAGTTGTTCACTTGATGCTTGTCATCCCCACAGTAGAAGCAGAGACCATTCTTCCTGCGGAAATCTCTACGTTGTTGGGGGGACACGAAGGCCCCGAGTTGCATAGGTACCTCTGAGTCTTCCGGGGAAGAACGAAGCAACGGAACCTCGGGAGGCATCATGGGGGAGTCGGAGGAGAAAACACATAAACGTTCGCGTTGTCGTTCCCTGAGACGTCGGTCAAGTCGTACCGCTAAAGCCATAACCTGGTCTAGGGAGTCAGAAGAGGGATAGCTAACTAGCAGGTCTTTCAGGGCATTCGACAGACCCAACCTAAACTGGCACCTTAAGGCAGGGTCATTCCACCGAGAAGCTACGCACCACTTCATAAAGTCAGAACAATATTCCTCAACAGGTCTCTTACCCTGACGTAAGGTCACCAGCTGACTCTCGGCAAAGGCAGTCTTGTCAGTCTCGTCATAAATGAGTCCGAGAGCAGAAAAGAAAAGATCAACGGAGGAAAGTTCAGGAGCGTCAGGAGCCAAGGAGAAGGCCCATTCTTGGGGCCCGTCCTGGAGCCGGGACATAATTATACCCACTCGCTGGCTCTCAGAACCTGAGGAGTGGGGCTTTAAGCGAAAGTAAAGCCTGCAACTCTCCCGAAAGGAGAGAAAAGTCCTCCGGTCCCCTGAGAACCGGTCGGGCAACTTGAGGTGGGGTTCAGGAGTTGAGGTGAGGGGAACCACCAAGGTAGCCTCAGACCTTCTGAGCCAGGGCCTGGACCTGTAGGGAGAGACCCTGCATTTGCTGAGCCAGGGTCTCAAGGGGGTCCATAGTAGTGTCAGGGACCAGGGTAAACTAGGTATATGGGCTTGTGATTATGTAATGATAGGGGTAGGGAAACGGACAAGTGAGCCCTAATCTACCCGCCACTCTGTCCCTGCCTACTTGCAACGACCCGCCCTAGGCGACGGGGTACAACTGGGCGGCGGTCCCTACGCTCAGTAAGTGCACGAGACAAAACATACAAGGGAATATAAAGCAAAGGGAAAGGGGCAGTTGCCCACGGCAACACCGTGAGCAACAGAGTGGTGAACGAGCCAAGTCAAACCAGGAGAGCACGAGGTACCAAACGCAGAGCAGAAGAGTAGTCAGAAAGCCAGGGTCAGAATGGAGCAGGATCAAATTGTTAGGAGCTGTAGCTGGGCCAGGAAACCACACGGAAAGAATCACAAGTAAGGAGGAAAAGGAAAGGCAGGTATAAATAGACAGAGGGCGGGAGGTAGCTGAGTCTGGCCAGGCTGCGATAGGCTCTCCCACTCCTAAGCCTGCCAGCCTGAGTGGTGGAAGCTGGAGTCAGTCTCAGAGAGATAGACTCAGGTGAAGACTGATTACCTAAGGAAGTTAACCCTGAAGCTGTGCCTGGCAGATCCTTTACAATTCTACTATTTTCTCAGCAGTTTCAACTGCCTATTTGCTACTATATCGCAACAGCAGTTTTGACTGCTATTATTCTACCATCGTACTTGCTACAGTTATTCACTGTGCAATAATAGATATAGGTGGTTTTCCCTTGGGTAATATGTATATTTCACTGGGTGGATACCAATGGGAATTTATTGGTTAGAACCTAACCTTTAGGGTGAGGTTTGTTTCACTCTTTATCACTATCATAAACTGCTAGAGTTGTATCTATATAATTCATTCACTAGTGCTTGCACACTTTATTACATGTGTCAATGTAGATTCGGATAGGACAAGGATGCGTTATGAAATTTTAATGGTTAATACCATCACACTCTAGTATTTATATTTTTATTTAAAATCATATATTTTTTCTTAGATTTTTCATACTTTTATATTTTTATTGTATTTTGATATCTCCAAGTTGGGACCGGTAAACCCCCTTGTCACAAACCTAACACTGGGGTTCCAAATGCTGAATCTGCTGCTGTTTCCAAGCACAGTGAGTGCCAGAAACTGATATAGTATCAGCAGCTGCTGTAGATTGTTTTGCTAACACGAGGGTCACAAAGAGTACTCTCCCTGCCTATCTACAATCAACTAGCCCTACGCGTTTCTTCACTCATAGATAACCCTGCAGTGATTCAAAGTGTTTATTACTAAACATGGCAGGCTTTCTATCGAGAGATATAAATACAGAACAATGCAAGGGAGTTGTTTTCAGACAAGACTAGTTTAACTGTCACCCCAACCCTAGAAACAGCATTCAACACACTATCAAATACCTATAAGGATAATATCAGATCTTGGTGGGAGGTTCAGAGCCTAGAGAACTACATACAACACAATATAGTTATATAGTTCCAACGGGCCTCAGAATTAACATTATCCCAGCCAGAAGAGCTAGGACACCGGAGCTACTAGAAAAATGGACAACTGAAGCAACAGCGAGTTCCATGACACAGTTTGTAATTTCTCAATTGTTTGTTGTAACAGAGCTTCTTGATGTTCAATCATCCATCAAAGAGAGAAAACACACTCAGTTCACAAGGGATCTAGAGGCCTTTAAAGAACGTAGAGCCTATAACTTTAATGGTCCGACACAGAGAACGGACTCTAACTCTGAAATATCATCTTCAGATATAGAGCCCTCTGATTCTGATGGTTCCGCCAAACAACATTCAGGCTCAAGCTACAACAACTCCAGAATGGAGCAATCTTATAGAGGACCACAATGTAACAGTGGGTGACGATCTAGAAGGGGGAATTCTGGCAATAGGGATTTTTTAGAGACAAACTAACGCATGACCAATTATACACTACGGACCAGATCCACACAGCAATAAATAGAAAACCTAAAAGTGAAAGGAGGGGGAAACGAATAGTGACAAGATGCAGATTATTAACATCTCTTAAAAAATCCTAACAGGAAGAAACTATGTTACTAACTAAGGGACTGACGTATGTTCCCACCACCCGATTCAACACATTTGATTGGGTCAGAGACCTGAACTTATTTGCGAGAAGATTGAAATCAACTAAGTTCTACAAGAACCATGATCTTCAACAATGCAGGGAACTAGGAATAGAGGAGACAGACTATCCCGATTTTCTGAACCTAATGGAACTATGGCAGGAAAGTGAGGGGACCTTGGGGGTAAGCCCCATCACAAAACTTAGAAATAAGAGCACAAACCCGGCTCCGTTTGGAGAAACACATAATATTGACTTGTTTGTGCTATTGGTCACCAAAGAGATTGAACAATTGGGTTCTCTTAAGGAAACAAACCCGTACAGAAGTAATTTAACATCTGACGAGACAGCCACACTACTGAGGCTTTAAAGAGACAAGTCAATAACTTTGAAACCCGCGGACAAGGGGGGGGGGAATCTAGTGATAATGGACGTGGTAACTCTTAATATGCGTTGGCACATCTTCTTATATGACCAAACAAACTATCAAAAACTTGGCGAAAACCCTCTAGGCGAAGACGTAGAACAACTTAAGGTCATTTTACTCCAAGCCCTAAAAGAGAAACGTATTAATAAACATGAATTTGAATTCATGAGTCCAAAATATCCACAGATTCGGACCTTTTACAGTGTACCAAAGGTACATAAAGGCTTAAACCCCCTTAAAGGACGACCAATTGTTTCGGGTATTGACAGCTTATCCCTAAACATCAGTATCTACAGTGGAGGAAATAAGTATTTGATCCCTTGCTGATTTTGTAAGTTTGCCCACTGTCAAAGTCATGAACAGTCTAGAATTGTTAGGCTAGGTTAATTTTACCAGTGAGAGATAGATTATATAAAAAAAAAAAAAAAAAAAGAAAATCACATATTCAAAATTATATATATTTATTTGCATTGTGCACAGAGAAATAAGTATTTGATCCCCTACCAAACATTAAGGGTTCAGCCTCCTCCAGACCAGTTACACGCTCCAAATCAACTTGGTGCCTGCATTAAAGACAGCTGTCTTAAATGGTCACCTGTATAAAAGACTCCTGTCCACAGACTCAATTAATCAGTCTGACTCTAACCTCTACAACATGGGCAAGACCAAAGAGCTTTCTAAGGATGTCAGGGACAAGATCATAGACCTGCGCAAGGCTGGAATAGGCTACAAAACCATAAGTAAGACGCTGGGTAAGAAGGAGACAACTGTTGGTGCAATAGTAAGAAAATGGAAGACATACAAAATGACTGTCAATCGACATCGATCTTGGGCTCCATGCAAAATCTCACCTCGTGGGGTGTCCTTGATCCTGAGGAAGGTGAGAGCTCAAACGAAAACTACATGGGGGGAACTTGTAAATGATCTCAAGGCAGCTGGGACCACAGTCACCAAGAAAACCATTGGTAACACATTACGCCGTAATGGATTAAAATCCTGCAGTGCCCGCAAGGTCCCCCTGCTCAAGAAGGCACATGTACAGGCCCGTCTGAAGTTTGCAAATGAACATCTGGATGATTCTGAGAGTGATTGGGAGAAGGTGCTGTGGTCAGATGAGACTAAAATTGAGCTCTTTGGCATTAACTCAACTCACCGTGTTTGGAGGAAGAGAAATGCTGCCTATGACCCAAAGAACACCGTCCCCACTGTCAAGCATGGAAGTGGAAACATTATGTTTTGGGGGTGTTTCTCTGCTAAGGGCACAGGACTACTTCACCGCATCAATGGGAGAATGGATGGAGCCATGTACCGTCAAATCCTGAGTGACAACCTCCTTCCCTCCACCAGGACATTAAAAATGGCTCGTGGCTGGGTCTTCCAGCACGACAATGACTCGAAACATACAGCCAAGGCAACAAAGGAGTGGCTCAAAAAGAAGCACATTAAGGTCATGGAGTGGCCTAGCCAGTTTCCAGACCTTAATCCCAGTAAAAACTTATGGAGGGAGCTGAAGATCCGAGTTGCCAAGCGACAGCCTCGAAATCTTAATGATTTATAGATGATCTGCAAAGAGGAGTGGGCCAAAATTCCATCTAACATGTGTGCAAACCTCATCATCAACTACTAAAAACGTCTGTTGTGCTTGCCAACAAGGGTTTTGCCACCAAGTATTAAGTCTTGTTTGCCAAAGGGATCAAATACTTATTTCTCTGTGCACAATGCAAATAAATATATATAATTTGGACAATGTGATTTTCTATTTTTTTTTTATATAATCTATCTCTCACTGGTAAAATCAACCTAGCCTAAAAATTCTAGACTGTTCATGTCTTTGACAGTGGGCAAACTTACAAAATCAGCAAGGGATCAAATACTTATTTCCTTCACTGTATGTGGATAATATACTACGGGACTTTGTCATGGGTCTTCCCTCATATGTAAGAGACACCACGGACATCCTTAAGAGACTTGAGGGGATAGAGATCCCATCTGGAGCACTATTGGCAAGCCTGGATGTTGAGGCACTGTACAGCTCTATACCCCATGAACAGGGATGTGGGGCTGTGCGGAGCTTTCTCTAAACACGAGGCATCCAGTTCAAGGCGCATAATGAGCTGGTTCTGACCCTATTGAACTTCATTCTCACCAAAAACTATTTTCTATTTGGGGGACAACACTTCCACCAGCTCAGAGGTACAGCCATGGGCAGCCCATGTGCCCCCAGCTATGCCAATTTATCTCTGGGCTGGTGGGAGAACCATGGTAGTCTGAGCAGAGAACAAGGCATCATACACCTCGTCCATCATTCTGTGGGCAAGGTTCATAGATGACGTTTTGATACTGTGGGACGATTCTGTCGACCGTTTCAACCAATTTGTCGACAACCTGAATGATGTGAAATATAGGCCTAATTCGTTCACAGAGTGAGAGGAAACGTCAATCAACTTCCTGGATATTACGGTGACTAAGACCATAATGGGAAATTTGACCATGAGTCTATTCCGTAAACCTACAGCCACCAATAATTTACTCGCATGGGATAGCCATCACCAAGTACCTCTCTAAAGGGGGATCCCTAAAGGACAGTATTTAAGACTTAGGCGAAATTGTTCCAATCTGGGGGACTTTATGGAGAAATCCCAACAACTTCGTAAATGATTTGGGAGTAGAGGCTACCCAGATAAGACATTGAGGGATGCATATCAAAATGCACTATCTGGGAACAGACTCAGCCTATTGGTCCCTAAATTAAAAGAGGTGGAGACACCCTCGCCAATAAGAATAGTAGGTACCTTTGATCACAGACACAGGGAGGTTAGTAACATCCTGTGTAAGTATTGGGGGATTTTAACGGCCGATCAAGATTTAAAAAAAGCAGTACCTTCCCATCCATTAATCACTTTTAGGAGGGGAAAAAAATCTTCAAGACCGTTTGGTACATAGTAATTTCAACGAACCTCCCTCCCTACCAACATGGCTCCCTAACAAACCATCAGGCACCTTTAAATGTGGTTCCTGCAAGGCGTGCAGATATATCGCCAAAAGCAACACATTCAGCAGTGTAGTGACTGGAAAAATCTATGAGAATAGTGAATTTGCCAATTGCAGAACTAAGGGGGTCATCTACATGGCTACCTGTGTCTGTAAGCAAAACGATATAGGCAAAACAATATGGGAATTCCGGAGGAGAATTTTGGACCATATTGGTAACATACGCAGGAAAGATGATACTTGCCTAGCAAGACATATGAGAGAAAAACATCCAGATAAACAGGATGAAATGACATTTAAAGTCATAGAAGTGATCAGACCCTCCAATAGAGGAGGTAACCTAGGCAGGTTACTTTTACAGAAGGAATGTAGGTGGATTTATCGATTTGAAAACACTACATCCACATGGAATTAATGACTATATGTCATATGTAAGTTGCATCTAAATCTCAGTTTAGTATATGATATCTTGTTGTATATAAGGTGGATATAGAGTAATATAAGGGACTATGTGCTACTAATAATACAACTCTGTATCTGCATCACACACAACTAGATGAGGGATACATTTATTTGTCACTGTACATCATTCCCCTAAATATATACTACACACACCACCAATGCATTGGAATGTGTCATTCCTTATATGTGCTGACAGCCTGACACACGTTTATATATTACCCCATACTCTCATAAAACATGCATTAGACAGACAGATTCAGACAAGTCTGGCATCGCTCACCATGGATACAGCGAGTCCCGACGCTGCCTCTCTGCTCCGATGTAGAGGAACAGTCTGAACAGTACATTCTTGCAGCTCTTTGCGGAGAGACAGGGCATGCCCATTTGCAACAGGGCTGACTCTGGAACTCTGACCACGCCCCCTCATGTTATGAAGGGAGGCTGTAATAGTGCAGACCATTGATTGGCCAGCACAGCCAAGCCCCCCAAAATCAGGGCGGGGCTCCAGCAAAGACGCGATTCCAGTTCATTGGTTGAAGATGACAGTGAGCTCATGAGGAGGAGGGTACTCGGTCTTTAAAAGACTGCTAGCCGCTGTGAGCGGCAAAATGCTCAATCATGTCCACGTTATGATTACAGAATCTGTACATTTACACAGACCTCTGGAATGCCAGAGGGTCTAATTTATCAACTCCGCGAGCCCCTGATGAATCACTGCAGAGTTCTCTATGAGTGAAGAAACGCGTAGGGCTAGTTGATTGTAGATAGGCAGGGAGAGTGTTTTGCTAACACGAGGGTCACACAGAGTAATCTACATCAGCTGCTGATACTATATCCGTTTCTGGCACTCATTGTGCTTGGAAACAGCAGCGGATTCAGCATTTGGAACCCGAGTGTTAGGTTTGTGACAAGGGGGGTTACCGATCCCAACTTGGAGATAACATCATCAAAATAAAATAAAAATATAAAAGTATGAAAAATCTAAGAAAAAATATATAATTTAAAATAAAAATATAAATGCTAGAGTGTGATGGTATTAACCATTAAGATTTCATAACGCATCCTTGTCCTATCTGAATCTATTACATGTGTCAATGTAAAGTGCGCAAGCACTAGTGAATGAATTATATAGATACAACTGTATCACTATCATAAACTGCTAAAGAGTGAAACAAACCTCACATTAAAGGTTGGGTTCTAACCAATAAATTCCCATTGGTATCCACCCAGTGAAACGTACTTGCTACAGTATTGTAACAGCAGTTTTTCACTGGCTACAATTCTAATATTGCATATATTAACACCGAGAAAAAGGAGTCGAACACTACTATTGAAAAAGTAGAAAATATCAAGTTTATTATATCAATTTAAAAATGAGGACATATAAAAAAAAACTACAGAGGAACCAAAATCAGGTCTGTATAAAGGCCATATATATAATCGTATAAACACCACATATGTTTTTAGTATAGAAATGCACAGTCCATGTAATTTACAGTGGCAAAACAAGCATTTAGTGTAGTTTGAAAATTCAAATGCTAATGACTTAAATACATGCTTCATATCTGTCTAAGTAACTGAGTATTTACAGTGTGCATTCTCAAACCCACTACAACAACAGTATATGGGGAGTATGGTCATAGACTAGAGGGATAGAACCTAGCATGATAGCCAGGCATAACTAGCCTAATGGCAGGGCCGGCCTTAGGGTAGATGGCGCCCTATGCAGAATTTTCTTTCAGCCGCCCCCCCCCCCCCCCTATCATAAAATAAAACAATCTAAGTAATACAACAAAGGCATTCTTTATTAACCCTTTCATGGCCGAGCTCATTTTGGCCTTCAGGACCAGCCCGATTTTTTCAAATCTGACGTGTCTCTTTATGTGGTAATAACTCTGGAATGCTTTTGTCTATCTAAGCGATTCTGAGATTGTTTTCTCGTGACATATTGTACTTTATGCTAGTCGAAAAATTTGGTCAATAAATGTATTGCTTATTTGTGAAAAACACAAAAATGTAAAGAAAATTTGCAAAAAGTATAATTTTTCTAATTTTAAATTTATCTGCTTGTAAGACAGACAGTAATACCACACAAAATAGTTACTATTTCACATATTCCATATGTCTACTTTATATTTGCATTGTTTTTTGTACATTATTTTATTTTTCTACGACGTTACAAGGCTTAGAACTTTAGCAGCAATTTCTCACATTTTCAAGAAAATTTCCAAAACCTATTTTTATAGGTACCAGTTCAGTTCTGAAGTGGCTTTGAGGGTCTTATATATAGAAACCCCCATAAGTCACCCAATTTTAAAAACTACACCCCTCAAAGTATTCAATACAGCATTTAGAAAGTTTCTTAACCCTTTAGGTATTTCACAGGAATTAAAGCAAAGTAGAGGGGAAATTTACAAATTTCTTTTTTTTGTCGGAAAATCCATTTTAATCTATTTTTTTCTGTAACACAAAAGGTTTTACCAGAGAAACGCAACTCAATATATATTACCTGGATTGTGCAGTTTTTAGAAATATCCCACATGTGGCTCTAGTGTGATAATGGACTGAACCACAGGCCTCAGAACCAAAGGAGTACCTAGTGGATTTTGGAGCTTCCTTTTTATTAGAATATATTTTAGGCACCATGTCCGGTTTGAAGAGGTTTTGTAGTGCCAAAACAGTGGAAACACCTCCAAAAAGACACCATTTGGCAAACTACACGCCTCAAGGAATTCATCAAGGGGTGTAGTGAGCATTTTAACCCCACAGGTGTTTTGCTGAATTTTGTGGAATTAGTCTGTAAAAATGAAAATCTAAATTGTTTTCAATAAAACTTAGAAATTATACATTTTTACAAGCAATAAAGAAGAAAAAGCACCTCAAGATTTGTAAAGCAATTTCTCCTGATTACGGAAATACCCCATATGTGGTAATAAACGTCTGTTTGGACGCACAGCAGGGCTCAGAAGCGAAGGAGCGCTATTTGGCTTTTGGAGATCAAGTTTACTCAATTAGTTTTCGGGTGTCATGTCGCATTTGCAAAGCCCCTGAGGGACCAAAACAGTGGACAACCCCCAGAAGTGACCCCATTTGGGAAACTACAGCCCTAAAAAGAATTTGTCCAGGGGTATAGTGAGCATTTTGATCCCATAGGTTTTTTGCTGAATATAGTGGAATTAGGCCGTCAAAACTTCTACTGTTTTTTTTGTTTTCTTTTACGGCGTTCACCATGCGCTATAAATGACATCATTTATTCTGTGGGTTGATGCGATTATGGCGATACCATATGTATATAGTTTTTTTTAATGTTTTATGGTGTTTGCATGATAAAATCACGGTTTTAAAAAAATTATTTTGTTTTTGTGTCACCATATTCTAAGAGACACAACTTTTTTATTTTTTATCTGGAAAGCTGTGTGAGGGCTTGTTGTTTGCGGAACAAACTGTAGTTTCTATTGGTACCATTTTTGGGTACATGCGACTTTTTGATCCCTATTTATGAAAATTATTTGGGAGCTGAAGTGACTAAAAATAGGGATTCCGGTATAGTTTTTTAATTATTTTTTTATGGCGGTCACCGTGCGGGATAAATTACATTATATGTTTATAGTTCAGGCCGTTACGCACGCAGCAATACCAATTATGCATAGTTTATTTATTTTTTTCATTTTTTTCTAATAATAAAGGACTTTATAAGGGAAAAAAGGCAATTTTTAAATTTTATTATTTTGACATTTTACTTTTGTACATTTTTTGTAACTTTTTAAACTTTTTTTTTTTTTTTTAGTCCTCCTAGGGACTTGAAGATCCAATTGTTGGATCGTTGTTATAATACCATGCAATTCTTATGTATTGCAGGGTATTATACCTGCCAGTTTCACACTGACAGGAGGTATATTAGGTCCTGCCTCTGGCAGGACGTAATCGCCTTCAATAGATGGCAGACCCGAAGCCTTTCTTAGGCTTCCGGTTGCCATAGCAATCGCCCCCCCCCCCGCAACAATCGGCCCCCACAATCGCGTAGCGGGGTGCCGATGTTGCTATAACAACTTAAATGCGGCGGTCACTATTGACTGCCGCAATTAAGGGGTTAATCGGTTCGGATCACCGCTGTAATCCGACCCAATGTTTTCCCCCAGTACTAAGGCTGCTAGTAGCAGCCTTTACTGGGAGATGCCGGGCTGCGGGGAGCGTCTGTGTGCTCTGTTAGGAGCACACGTAGATTAACGGGCTGCAGGCACAAGGACCAGTTCTGCAGCCCGTTAATCCATGTGGGGTGGTCGGAAAGGGGTTAACTTATCTCTAAACCCAACATATCCCAAGACGTTAAACTTAGGCTCTGTTCACATTTGTGTTCGGATTTTCCGTGGTTCTGTTCCGTTATAGGACTATAACAAGAAAAAGACAGAGCCATCTGATCAGCCACAAGACTTTAATGGGTTCAGTCGAGTTTCCGTTATGGCGTCCATCATTTTTCAGAGAAAATAGAAGAGCATGCTGTGCTATTTTGTCCAGCAAAAATGACAGAATCTTCAACGAAGGTCCCCAACGGAACCTCCGATGCAGATGTGTACGGAGTCAAACCTGCAAAAAAAGTCCATCTCCAATGCACGTCTCAACGGACGTAATGCGTCAGCCATCCGTTCGTTGCCTATAGACTCCCATGTTAAAAAAGTATACATTCAACCTATACTTTTTGACTGGATGGTTGTGACAGATGTCATCCGTTGGCTATACTCTTTAATGTTAAAAGAAAGTATACGTTAATGTACAGTATAGCTTTATTCCTGAATAGCGTGATATTGTATTTAACTGCTATCATGACAAATTGTATAACTTACGCAATTCAAGAAAACCTAAGGGTGGACGCATCTGTATAACCATTTGTATGATTATGAACTTGTATAGCATATTTAATAAAATTACATGTAATTTAGACTTGCTGTACTGAATTTTGTCGTTTCTGTACAAGTTAAAAAAAACCTGCGCCATTTTTGCTCCCAACAAACTAGTGGCAAAATGACAGTCAGTATAATTAAGCACTATTTTATTTATCACATACGTATGTTCCACTATCCCATTATATTAATCTATGTGGCTTATATATATATGTGTGTATATATATATATATATATATATATATATATATATGTGTGTATATATATATATATATATATATATTCATATAATGACATATATGTAATGGTATCAGAATATCAATGTCACATGACACATCTGGGGATGTTCCTATAATGATGTCACAATATCAATGTCATGGTAATGATGTCACAGTATAACGGACAGTTCTAAATGCCACGTTATAGATAATCCCACTGAGGGTGATTGAAGGCGTTATAGAGTGAGGATTGTGATTTGCTGTCATTGTGAAAATGGCAAAAAAAAAGCGTTTTGAACGCATCATTGTTCTGTCCGATTCAGAGGACGCTAGTAGTGACGAGGATTTACATCAGGTGAGCCGTCACTTCCCTAAAATTCCATTATTCTGGACTGGGCCAAGTGCCCCATGTCTTTCTGCTGCTAGCTTGTATATGAAATGTACTTGCCAACCATCCATTAATGCATGGACAGTCCATAGAAAATAGTAGACCTTGGATACCAGGTTCTTATCAATACATTGTAGGAGATAAGTGGTACTATTCTATTGTTGAGGAGCTATAACTGGTAACTACAGTTAGTGCTATGTCTGGGTCCCCTACAGATAAGCTATGTATAGGGGCTTCTTCTGCTGGGACCTTCAGCGATCAGCTATAATTTATGGGGGAACCCAGCAGCAAGTGTTTAGTTCCCCTCCAGCGCCACCATAACTTGCCTTACACCTTCACAAAATACATTTAAGCCCTGCATGCTAGGCCACCAATACATATTATTTTACAGGGGAGGGGTGCATCTATAAGTGGTGTGAAGTTACTGTAATAGTCACAGAAGAACCCCTGCCACATAAGAAGACACCTGTAGTATAAATGGCACATGATAGGTGGGGGGTCCAGTTACAGATTTTGCATTGAGACTCAGGAACTTCAAGTTACACCTCGGTTACAAGGTTACCAAAAACATAAAAAATGATCATTCCTAACTTGATGTAATGCCCTGCCCTCAGCCATAACTTACTCATATACTTCTAGTACAGGGAGGGAAGATTAAAAGTGACATCCTGTATTAGTGGCTATTAGTTACTATTAGTTACTCATTTCTAGTGATCGTTCTGTATATTATGTACGCTGCTGTGCTGTTTGTCGCGCATACATTGGATTGCTCCTTTTCTTTTTTTAGCCTCGTCCCAGAAAGAAACCAAGACTTCCAAATCAAGAACGGGAAGGTGGTTTCAATACCGGGCTAACACCCCGACATCCAGGTACTGCGCTCCTATTCACTACAGTCTCTGTACACTGATATGTCCCTCTACAAGAATCAAAATATCCAGTTATAAATCCCACTATTCAGTCTTCACGATCACTATTCAGCAGTCTGGGCTCCTGGATCTAGTGATATTTCTTGTTAAATTCAAAAGCGGGATTTCACATTTCACATTTATTACTGTTCATCTTTCTGGGAAAGCTGAATAACAGGCATTACTCACAGAGTAAATCAGCAAACTTTCCTAGCCTTGTTATACAGGGATATACCCACCCACCCCGGATCTCTGTAAAACTTGGTAGTTTTGTGATTACTGCAGCTCATGAATATTGAGGATTACTTAGGGTGCGCTATGTAGTCCTCGATATTCATGAGCTGAGGCTAGCCCCGCCTACCCACTGCTGATTGGCAGGTAGTTCTCCCTATGCACAGTATGGGGGACAGCTGTCAATCAGCAGCTGGTGGGCGGGGCTAGTAGCTGCCGCTCATGAATACAGCCTGCATGAGAAAAAGTGATTTTTGCAAAAACTACTGATCATTAACAAATAAGTAATACAGAGTTGGAATCAGGGTCTCTGGCACTACTTTATACTGTCCTTAGATAGAGCAGCAAAAACCTGGTGACACATTCCCTTTGAAGTGTGGCCTACTTGTTGGGCGAAGTCTAAAACACATTAAAAGGGACATATTTGAAAATCTGCCATTCATTATATGATACTTCACTTTTCACAATGGATGAGATTTAGAATAAGATGTCTCAGTGATCATCTAGAGACTAAGACCAGGATTTCTTGGTAGACTAGGATGTGTGTTAAAGGGGTTTGTCTGGAAATAAAAATAAGAAGTCCAAAGAAATAGAATCAAATAATAAAAGAAGCATCACTTACCTTTTAAATCCCCTGCTGGTCCCTGCTAGCCTTTGGTTGCTGAGCTACATAGTATCACGATGACACAAGTAACCACTACAGATACCGCTGAGGCCAGTGGCTTTTTTTTATTATTTTCCGCCATTTTCCCTCTTGGCCTGTTTTACTTGATCCCGGACAACGCCATTAAGCCCTGTTTATTTTCTTTTAATAAGTGCTATTATTCATGATGATAAGCTAATATTTAAATGTTACCTTTCTTTATCAGATATAAATACACCGCTACCATCATCAAGCAATGACATCTACAGGTAGGATAATACATCTTCTCCAATTCTGAACTCAGGTCCCATTAGGAGACATTTCTATTGAGGACAGCCAGCGTCCATTATCCAGGCTTCATATAAGATCCTGGTGGTTTGTGGGCTCTGTATTACTTTATATTCCCTGATCTACTGCTATTGACAATTTTATCCAGTTAATAGGAGTTTTTAGGTCCTAATATTAGAATTTCCCCCACTCATTATATGTCTATATTTATCTCTACAGATCCAACAATGTCATTGTGATTTCTGATGATGACGATGATTTTAGAAGTGAGGAAACACCAATTCGCAAAAGTAATGTGTAATTTGCTGTGTTTTATAGATACAATCTGGATTTATGTTATTGGACATAGTACATTGTTCATTTCTCTGTTATTCTCAGGACTCAGGACTTCTGATACAGAAGCTACTGATGCCTCTAAGCAGTGGGAATCTCCAGTGGTCAGTGACAGCGATGACGATGACTGCGTAATAATAACACCAACAACTGCTGTCACGGGTCAGTGCCCAAAACTTTTCTATGGACGACATCGATTTAAGTACAACATCAATGACATGAAAGTGCAACCAGACTTGTAAAATATATTTTGATGTGTAGTGAAAGCCAAAGGGTCTATCTGCTGGGAATCCTATTCTCTTATTAGTTTCTTATACTAAATGCAGCCATATTTATTCATATTCTTGCTTAAAACTTAAAATGGAGTCAGTCACTGAGACACATCCCCTACAATCATGGCCTCTTCAAGGTACCAGAATAGAGAAGAGCTAAAATGACCCAATAAAGTGATGATCATGGGCCAAAATGCAAAAGTAGAATGCCAAAGAAATTTATCGGATGGGAATACATCTAGACATAGTCTTTCTAGTGCTTACTGACGCTAGTATACACCATTTACAATGAACACATGCTAGATTTCACACCAAGATCAGCATTTCAGGGAGTAGGGTGCAAGTGCCCCCCTCCCCAAGCTTGTCTATATTACAGCTGTACAGAGGTCCTTCCCAGTGGCAGATAACCTTTTATTGATCAAGAGCCCCTGTAAGTAGCTACTACCCTACCTGTAGACATTATTATTTATGTACGTTTTCTCATTTGTTAATCTTAGTTAAAATGCCTCTTTAGCCCTTTAACACAGAATGATGTAAATATATGTCACCTGCAGGGTGTAGTTGCCACATAATGATATACATGTACGCCATTGTGTGCACGCATAGTATCTGTGTCCATGCGATCTCCGTGGGTACCTGACTGTGACTGAGATAACTTTGATCCCAGCATCTAGTGGGTTAGTCAGAGTGAGGGTGGACATGACAACTAAACTTAGATGTGATCGTTATTAGCTGGATCCTGCATCAGAGACACACAGGACCAGCTTTCAGCCGAGCCGTCAGTTCAGATGACAAGACGGCCGCGGCTTTGACAAAAGATACAGCTTCTATGTATAGAGGATACATAGAAGTTGTATCGTAAAAAAAAGTTTCATTAAAGTACATTTTTAAATCACCTAAAACAAATAAATTGGGGTTCAAAGGTATACATGGCCTTTAAGGGGTTAATATAAACCTTCCAATGCTGATTCTATCTTGCATTTTGGAAAAGATTTTCACTGCTGCATATTTCTATACAGATAAAGACCCTGTTGAATATCTTGAGGACCCCACTTCAGAGGAAAGGTGAGCTATATGAAAATTCAAGTTTCCGTAGGGGAGGTGTACTTTGTTGCCAAGCCCCCCCCCCCTGTCAGAATCTATGGCTGCTATAAGTCATACCCTTATGGCAGATACACCAGTTACTCATATTGTCCCTCTATTAGGTGATCAAAGTTCGATATATGATCTTTTATTTCTTTCAGGAGACCTATATGTAACATCCATAACTGTTTTATCGAGGACATAACATCATCCACATCCCCTTACATGACTCATTTCCAGGCGACCAAACAGGAGCTGGTAACACGACTGTACAAGCTATACAACCAGACCGTGTTTAACAACAAGGTATCGTATTGTCAATCTCTGGGTTACACATGCAGACGTACGTTTTCTCATTGTGAAATCTCTTCATGATATTTCTTAGAAGTAGAGAAGAGTTATCCCTTGTGTCTAGGCCTACCGGAGGATCTACTGATACTCTGATGGACAAGTCTGACATTTTCTTTAGCATATGGAAGAAATCTGGAGTTCCCAAAACAAATAGAGGGCATAGAAGCTCCATCATGGCTGTAACCAATGTATTATGTGCTGCATATTCCACATTAACTATAGCTAACTTACAGGTGTATTCCACTTAAATTTATCTTATGACGTATTATTGTCAACCAAAGCTATGAGTCGATTCCCCAATGATTTCCAAGAGAAAGTGCTATAGGGCACACTACTGTAAATCTCTGACCATTTCCACAAATCTCCAGAAGTCTCTATTAGTTTGGCCAGAGATGTAGATACTTCTGTTTGAGAATCACTGGAATCTGTGGAAGAGGCCTACCATGCATGGACGAAGATTTATGAGATTTAACTATATTGTCTTGATTTTGGAAGAAAAATGTCTTTCAAGTGATTTTTAGATATCATTATAGGTAAAATCTGCTCATCACACAGTCACCATGTATTTATTATCTTTGGTTTAAGAAGGTTGTAAAAAACTCAGATGGGAAGTAAGTCACAACAGAGACATTTAGGCAGCTCCGAGATGTGACTGCATTTAGCTCTGTGCTTGATAGATCTTAATGTTTTTTGTTTTTCCAACTGCTTCTTTAGCTTCCTGATAACTTACAAATAACCTGGAGTAAAAGACTGACTGCAACATCTGCTCAGTGTTGTAATGTACAGGGGGATATAAATCGATATTCCAAGATTGAGATCTCTGAAAAAGTCTGTGACTCTGCAGGTAAGTTTCATAATATGTAAAAAAAATAAAATAAATTTTTACGACTGCTTTCAAATGTCAATATTTGATAGAAAATCTTTAATACCTATTGAAATTATATTCTTTTTTATCTTTAGATCGCGTTAGAGATGTATTGATACATGAAATGTGTCATGCTGCTTGCTGGCTTATCAATGGAGTGCAAAAAAGTGGACATGGCCAATTGTGGAAGTCCTATGCTCAAAGTGTCACCCGTGTCCACCCTGAGCTACCACCGGTGACCATATACCACACCTATGACATCAATTATAAATTCAACTACGTGTGCGAATGGTGTCTTAACCGGTAAGTTGATATTTTATTTTCATGTACCTATAAAGACTCACAAATTATAGAATGACTTCAGACTGATACTTTTGGTCTTATGTATCTTTGGCCATTTACTACAGATGCAGCAGAGCTGTCATTATACTTCTTTTATACACTATAGCAGACTTAGGTGGTTTATCAATGAATGCCAATTTTCGGGAGTAATTGCATTAAGAAATGGAATTGACATAAATGCCATATTTATGAAGCAATGACATTAAAAAAAAAAGAGAGCAGTCCCCATAGTAAAGGTTAAAATGGCCCACCCCATGATGATGCTGGTTTTGTCATCCATGACAGTAGGGTCTGGTGTTTTTGCCCTCCATATTTAGATATTTATTTTTATGTTAGAATATACAGAGGAAAATAAATCTATAGGCATACACTGTCTTCACTCAAACACATTGAGGCATCTTCCATTCTGTTATCACGCAATCTTTTATGAAATGGCCATATAATATAAGTATAAATCCATGTCCATCTTATAATGTCTGGTATTCCTGACCAATTCCTGTCTTCTAACCACTTTCTGTCTCCATAGGGTGGGACGGTTCACAAGTCTTAAAGACGAGAGAGCACATTGCCGTTTTTGTGGGGGCAGACTGCTCTTAATGAACACCACCGAAAATGTGGACATGCCATCTACCAGTCATCACACTCCATACTCACAGACATTCAGAGAGAACTGCAGTGCAGCCAAAAGAACAGCATCTGGAATAAACCATCAAAAATCAATGCAGAGACTCAATCCTGGATGTTCTATCAAACGGAAGCGATCTGCTCGTTCCCTTATCAAATGTAAGTATCTATGTTCTTCATGATTAAAGTTGCTTAGAAACATTATATACCAAGGGGCTTTGCAGGAAAGGCTTCCGACGACATATAGTTACTGACAGATGTGTCCTCCCTTACTTTCCCTCTAAATCCGATATAACCCAAGATGTTAAACAAACATGTAAAAAAAACAACTTATATACCTCTGACAGATGCCTCAGAACGATACCATCCATCAACCATTCGAGCCCATAGACTCCCATGTTAAAAAAACATATATGACACCATCCAGTAACAAAACATATATGTTAAACGTATATCTTTTTAACATAGTAAGTTATGAGCTGTGGGTGGCTGACAGATGGTAGCTATCAGAGTCATCTGTTAGCCATCTGTTGTCCGTAGACTCTCACGTTCTCTGACCCAAGTAATACACCAGTTTCCCACTAGAATCCCACTCCTCCCTATTCTTCCAGCCCTTAAAGTGTTGTAATTGAGCCGCTAGATAATATATCCATGCATTCGGAATAGCTAACCCTCCCTGTTCCACTGGTAGTTGTAGCTTTTCCAGTTTTATCCTGGGGATCCCCCTTTTCCACACCAAGTCCCTAAACAAGTTATGGATTCTCCTGAACCAGTATTTAGGCAACCACACTGGGGCATTATGCACCACACAAAGAACCTGGGGCATCAGAATCATTTTGATGAGATTTGCTCGACCCAATGCTGACAGTGGTAACCCGAGCCATATTTTGGTCTTATCCGTGAGTTTGCTCAACAATGGTATCACATTCAACTCAATAAAGTCCTGCACCCTCGCCGATATCGTGATTCCCAGGTACTTAAATTTCTATACACACGGTACCTCAATTCCTCCAATCACCAACGGCGTATCCACTGGCTGGAGTGGCAACAACACCGACTTATTCCAATTAATTTTTAGTCCTGAGAATCTACCAAATCGCTCCAATACATTCATTATCACTGGCAGTGAGTAATTTATTTCTCCCACGAACATCAAGATATCGTCCGCATATAGTGCTATGCGCTCCTCCAGCTCCCCACAACGAAACCCTTCTATCCCTGGATGCTGTCTTACCATATTGGCTAGGGGTTCAATTGCCAGCGCAAATAGTAGTGGCGAAAGTGGGCATCCCTGTCGCGTTCCCCTCTCCAGTCTGAAGGAATGTGACATCCTTCCATTTGCTCTTATCCTAGCTACCGGCTGCTTATATAATAATTGTACCCATTTTATAAATTTCCTTCCAAAGCCGATCCGTTCCAAGACAGCCCACAGATACCCCCATTCCACACTATCAAATGCCTTGGCGGCATCCAAAGACAGCACTGCTCTACCCCGTGCATCCGGAGCATCTGTCTGCAAATTCAAAAAAAGTCTACGTAGATTAACTGCTGTAGAGCGCGATGGCATGAATCCCGACTGATCCGTCCCCACAATTTTAGTCACTACTCGCGACAGCCTATTAGCCAGTACTTTTGCTAAAATTTTTATGTCCGTGGTTAATAGAGATATCGGTCTGTATGAGTCAGGTTGTTTCCGGTCTTTCCCTTCCTTGGGGATTATGACTATAACGGCTTCGTAAATTGTCTGCGGTAAACGCCCCCTGGTGAAACTATCCTGGAACACTTCCAGTAACTCCGGCAGAACCGTCTCTCCATATGTTTTATACAATTCAGTTGGTATACCATCTATCCCTGGAGCCTTTTCGTTTGCCATAGAACTTAACGGTTCCTGTATTTCCTCTAGCGTAATTGGCTCCTCCAATCCCTCTCTCTCCTCTTCCCCCAGGGTAACCTATGTCATTTCTGCCAGATATTCTGACAGCAGATCCTCCGAATAGTCCACCTTAGTGCGATACAGTTCCATGTAGAATGATGTTAACACCTCTAATATATCCCCTGTTTCTCCAACCAGAGTCCCGTGCATTGTCTGCAACTGATGAATGAACGCACTTTCCCGCATCGGCCGTGCCATATTTGCTAACAGTCTGTCCGCCATTTCACCCTCCTCATAGTATTTTTGATGTAAAAATAATCTTTTATTAGCTGCTTGTTCCAGCTGATGTTCCCTAAGCAATTTCTGAGCAACCTTCCATTGGGCTAGTGTTTCCGCAGTGTTATTAGTAACGTGACTCTCCTCTGTTACTGTGACCCTATCTGTCAGATGTTGACCCATTTGTCGCGACTTAGTTTTAATGAGCGAGATCTCCCGTATATACACTCCCCTTATATTCGCCTTCATAGCATCCCATAAAATATCCGTAGGGACCGTGCCTTTATTGAACTCAAAGTATTCTCGCAGACTCATATTTATTATCTCCTCTCCCACCAATCGTATCCAGAACGGGTTCAACCTCCAGTGCATTCTCAAACCCCCCATCTCTGAACTTGTTCGAAGCTTAAGTAGCATCGGAGAGTGATCAGACAGTGCTCGTGGTAAGTATTCCACCCCTTCCACACATTCCATCCCCATTCCATTATTAAACATTAGGTCTATTCGTGATAATGATCCATATGTAGATGATACACACGAATATTGCATAGCAGAGGGCCATTTTGCCCGCCAAATATCCGTAAACCCAGCTTCCATCATGTACTGTCCGAATCTCGTCAGGCCAGTATCCCCCACCCCTCCCCCTTTTGGAAATTTATCCCACCCTTTGTTCATTATGTTGTTGAAATCTCCCATCAATATAGTCGGTATCATAGGCCACCCAGCCAGTTTCTCCAAACATCTCTCTCATCGGACCCACAGAGTACGGGGGAGGCACATATAACACCACAATTATATATTCCCAGTTAAACAATTTACAGTGCACCCCGACGTATCTACCTGCCCTATCTTTAAAGGAATCTATACAGCTAAAAGGCACATCCCTATGAACCAGGAGGCTAACCCACCTTGAGTATGTAGAATGAAAGGAATGGAAACTATGTCGGATCCAAACCCTATGCGCCTGTTGCATCGTGTCAGTAGTAAGATGAGTTTCCTGCAAACCCATCACTCCAGCAGACTGTCCTTTCAGGTAGTCAAAGATAGCTCGCCTTTTTGTTACCTCCCCCATACCTCTCACATTCCAGGACAGAAGATTTACCCTACCCCCCATCCGAATCTTTTTTGCATTTGACAGTGGCTATTTCCGTTACTCCCAATGACAATCAGAGCGTACTGCGTTTCAAACTCCCTTTCCCTCCCAAACATCCCCCCTCCCACCACCCCCTCCCACTCAACTTTCCATAAACGTACCCTCCTCAGAGGGCCCGGGCTGGTGAAGAAAACTTCACCACTATGACCATACTGCTTCCCTTTCACATTGTAGAAATCCATCTGTTTCCACAATTTAACCTCAAAAACCAAGAACCTCCCGCCACCTCCTCCTCAATAAACAAGTAGCATTTTTATGACTCCTATATTCAATTCTGCCCTTAAACTGACAGCATCTTTCCTCTCCTCCCGCCAACGATGAGATCTACACTTCATCTTAACAAAAAACCATCATATCAATGCAGAAAATAATGCCTTATATTCCTGTGTGAGTCATCTTCCTCCCACTATGGCAGAGTCCCAACTTCATCCATCCACTTGTTGATCACGCCGCCGCTTCCTCCGGATCATGTCGTAGGCGAGCCTCGTGACTGTCCAGCCATCGTAACACATCTTTCGGATTTTCGAAGAACTGTACGGATCCCAACGCCGCCACTCGGAGCTTAGCCGGATACAACATGGAGTACTGAACTCGAAGATTCCTCAGTCGTCTTTTAATGTCCAGGAATTGCATCCTCCGTTTCTGTATCTCCGCAGAGAAATCCGGATAGAACGACACTTTCACCCCGTTCACTCTTATGTCTTGCCTTTCTCGGGCCTGCCGAAGAATCAGATCTCTGTCCTTATAATGAAGCAATTTCACTAGCACCGGTCTCGGTGGCCTTCCAGGTGGGCCCGGTCGTGTGGGCACTCTATGGGCTCTTTCCACCGCAAACAATGGGGTTAGCGATCCCTTGCCAAAAACCTCCAATAGCCATTTTTCGAAGAAGGCATCTGGATTGGACCCCTCAACTTTTTCAGGGATGCCCACCATCCTGACATTGTTTCGACGTAAGCGGTTCTCCAAGTCATCGGTTTTTGATAAAAGATACGTAACGTCCACCGCCACAGCATTCACCTCTCTTCTCATAGGCAGTATTCTGTCTTCTAATTCACTGACTCGACCCTCCACCGCTGTCGTACGTTCCAACACTTTCTGAAGATCATGACGTATTATGGACAAATCTTCCTTAATTCCCCCCACCTGGCAGGTAAGTTTAGCTAGTGTGCTATTGCTCAGGCTTACCGCCGAAAAAACATCTGCCAGCGTTGGGCCCGGTATGTCCAGGGTCTGTACGCCCTGATCTAATCCTCCTCCTGAGTCATCTGAAACAGTCTCCCCATTCTCCTCCTCCTCTGCCTCCATTTGCGCTCGCAGCGGTTCAAATCTGGATCCTGAACGGCCAGCCTGCTCCTTCCCTCCATCCGCCATCCTTTCCCTCTTATCACCTTTCACAGGGGTTCTTCTGGCAAAGCGCTCCAGCCGCGATGCCGCCGCCCCTCTCACATCCCTGCTCACTGCGTAGGAGCACATGTCAGCGCCATCTTGCGCCCCCAGCTCACCGTCCTCTGCCGTCTTAGATCTCCTGGACCGGGTCATCACAACCTCCGATACGTCCAGAATTACGTCTCCCTGATCACCACAGTTTCCCCTCTCTCCTCAGGTATGTCTCCGGTAGGAGAAGTGAGTCTTAGGATGATTCTGCAGGATATCGGCAGCGGGAGCTCCGGTTTATGCCTCCACTCACATACGCCGCTAAGCCACGCCCCCACCCGGTTAACTTCTATTCATAAGTTAAGTATGGCCGCTTTGTTTTCACCTCAGTATTGTGTGCCATGCTATGGGACGTGCTACCTGACATCACACGCTGTATCGCGTCTTCCAGGAAGTCGCTGCATTCAGTCTCCACGAGGTGTCACAACGGAAGTAACATCCATCGCTAGGACACGCTGGTAAGATGGCGCCTCCTGTTTTGCATCAAAGGATGTCACGTTCTGAGTTTCCCATCCACTCCTTAGTCCGGGCGAGTGCAACGTCATACACTTCTCTCCATTCGTTTACACTGCAGATAGCGATATAGCTATATCGTTATGTGCAGCCACATAAACACACTATAACGTTACTGCAGTGTCCTGACTATGAATATACATTACCTTGAGCCAGGACGTTATGTGTATTCATTCTCCTGACCTATTCTGTAGTGTCTCTGTGATTTACAGCACAGCACAGCGAGACCTCTCTGTGAATGACAGTTTACAGCGTAATCTCGCGATACTACGCCTGCTATGCTGTAACTCACAGAGACGCTACAGAAGTGTTAGGATTCTGAATACACATGACATCCTGGCTGGAGGTAATGTATATTCATTGTCATGACACATGTGACTGCATATAGCGATATAGCTATATCGCTATTTGCAGTGCAAATTAATGGAGAGAAGTGTATGCTGCTAATTGGTCACTGATTGGTCACTGATTGGTCAGCGTCATACACTCCTCCGTACAACGCCCACTTGGTCATATAGTAAAACACGCCCAGTTGTCCATTGAGAAACTCATTAGCATAAAGCTAATATAGGTCATAACTCCGTCAAAAATGATCGCTTTTCTAATTAAAAAACACTGCGGTAATCTACATTACAGCGCCGATCACATCATGTACAATATAGGCCACTTATAATGTGGTGACAGAGCCTCTTTAAGCAATATAGTGTATGAGTTTGCTGAACCTTGCCGGGAAGCTGAACCCTCATTTGCTAAAGGTAACTCAGGTTGCTGTTCCGTTCTGCTCAAAATAATTTGCCATGCTTTGGGACGAGCTACCTGACGTCACACGCTGTATCGCGTCTTCCAGGAAGTCGCTGCATTTAGTCTCCACGAGGTGTCACACCGGAAGTAACGTCCATTGCTAGGACACGTCACTGAGGCAACGTGTTTAGCGTGCACTGGAAAGATGGCGCCTCCTGTTTTGCATCACAGGATGTGACGTTCTGAGTCTCCCATCCACTCCTTAGTCCGGGTGAGTGCAGAGTGGGGGCAGGGGATGTAACTCTAATGAGACTATTACACTATTTAAGCAATTCAATGTATGAGTTTGCTGCACCTTGTCGGGCAGCTGAACCCTCATTTGCTAAAGGTAACTCAGGTTGCTGTTCCGTTCTGCTCGGAATATTTTTTTTGCTGTGGCTTAACCTCTGCAATTTTATTTTTTTATACATAGATGTCCTCTACTGGAACCATTCCTTCAGGGAAAAGAAAAAGAAAGTCTAATTTTACACAATGTGCTTCATGTCACCAGCCCATGCCTAGTGATTGGGAATAAGATATATGTGCTACATAGCCAGACTTGAAGGAACCCCCTCCTCTAAGGCCATGTTCAGACGTGGCGGAATTTTTCAGCTGCAAATGTTGGTGCAGATTTGGGGCAATTACGCAACTAATCTGCACAAACATTTGCATATTTGACAGTTAATTCAGACGTTGCAAATATCATAGTGGACTTGCCACAGTTTTCAGTTTTTGCATTGCAAAGACTGAAATCTGCAGTGAAATTCCGCTTCTTCTCCGCAATGGAATGAGGATGCTGCAGAGGGAAAAATGTGCACCGCAGCCTGATTTCCGCACAGTTATTTTCTGCAACGTCTGAACTAACGAATTCCGCCACGTCTGAATGTGCCCTAAGGCAAAATAATAAATTTCTTGGTTCAAATGTAATTTGTCCAATGTCTTTCAGAACTTTGGCCATGTTTCTCATAAAAAAACAAAACTGTCCATAGACATTCTAAACATGTGGCTCAGACTGAAACTTCTTCATCATCTGTTTTGTTTTCTGAGGGAGAAGTTTTGTCTCCTGAATCAGATGAAGGAACAGAGGAAGATTATGATATTCTTCTCTATTTTTCCTTTCTGCTGGAGGCATTTAAAGACACAATCGAGATACAGCGCTCCCCCTTTGTATATAATGCACACAGCGCTCCCCCTCTGTATATATAGTGCACACAGCGCTCCCTCTTTGTATATAGTGCACACAGCGCTCCCTCTTTGTATATAGTGCACACAGCGCTCCCCCTTTGTATATAGTGCACACAGCGCTCCCCCCTTCTATATAGTGTCACAGAGCACTCCCCACCTTTGTATATAGTGTCACACAGCACTCCCCTCCCCCTTGTATATTGTCCCACGTAGCGCTACCCTCCCCCTTGTATATAGGCCCACACAGCGCTACCCTCCCCCTTGTATATATACACAGCGCTACCCCACCTAAAAAAAATATATATATATTACTTACCTTGCCCTGTGGCGGCCGCTCCAGCTAGACGCATGTGAATCCTCCGGACTAGACGTATGCGCAGACCGGCGTGATGCAGTACCTAATTATGCCGGCCTGAGCAGGAGGGCTTCAGTGCCTTATAGGCTGCAGGCCTAACGTGGCCTGCAGCCTATAATATTCATTTGTATCTGAGTCCCGAGGTCTCAGATACAAATGAATGTGGCTGCCACTAGCACCGGGGCCCCTCCAGTGCTAGCGACGCCACCGGGCATAATCGGGTTCGGGCGGCTATGGGCCCCCCGGGAGCCTTGGGCCCCGGGCAGCCGCCCAAACCGCCCTAATGATGATCCGCCACTGGCTGCAGCTTCAGCTAAAGTTTTTAATAGCAAGGCCTTTGAAAATCTTAATTTAGTTCTAGAGTTTTTTCAACAAGGTTTTAAGAAAATTCTGAAACTTAACAACCTTAACCCCTTCCCGCATTTTCACGTACAGTTACGTGATGGGAGCTGGTGTTTTCCCACAATTCCACGTAACTGTACGTGAAGGAGATGGAGCTGGCTCAGGAGCTGAGCCAGCGACATAACCGCCGGGTGACAGCTGTATGTTACAGCTGGCACCCTAAGGTATCGGCCAGGACCGGAGCTAGCCTATGATCCGACCGATTAACCTATCACATGCTATGTTGAATAGAGATTGCAGCATGTGAGGAGTTTATAGCCACCGGCACCCCAGCAACGTGATCGCTGGGTTGCCGGTGGCTGCAAAGGCGATCGGAGGCCTAATACTTACCTCCCGGTCGGCCAGCAACAAAATCCTCCTATGCCCCATCGTCGGCGGGGCCCAAAAGGCTTCCGGTACCATCGGCAAGATGGCGCCAAACAGATTCCAGCTCAGAAGCTGAGCCAGCGTCATCAGCAGTGGGTGTCCGCTGTATGTTACAGCGGACATCCCACTGTAAAGGCAGGAATCGGAGCTAGCCGTTCAATGCAGCGATCCTATGCGATCGCTGCATCAAAGTGGTTTGTATCAAATCGGCAGCCTGCCATGCGATGGCAAGGCTGGCGACTGCTACTATGGCAACAGGAGGCCTAACAATGGCTTCCTATCTGCCATTACGGAAGCCGATAAGGCCCCATCTGGAGGTGGAGCCTGATCGGCTTGCTGTCAGTGAACAACTGACAGTTCTAATACATTGCACTACATAGGTAGTGCAATGTATTAGAACATCAAACAAACAGTTAGACCTTCAAGTCCCCTAGTGGGACTAAAAAGGGTAAAAAAAAAGTGAAAAGTAAAAATAAAAGTTGTAAAAAATACAATAAGGGTATGTTCACACGAGGTCATTACGTCCGTAATTGACGGACGTATTTCGGCCGCAAGTACCGGACCGAACACAGTGCAGGGGTGCCGGGCTCCTAGCATCATAGTTATGTAATCATGTTTTCAGTACGGGAAAGTTGTCCGGCAGCGAGGCAGGGACTCCTAGCGTCGTACATAAGTATGATGCTAGGAGCCCGGCTCCCTGCACTGTGTTCGGTCCGGTACGTGCGGCCGAAATACGTTCGTGTGAACATACCCTAAAAGTTTCAAGTAATAACATAAAACACAATCACCCTTTTTCCCTTATCAAGTCATTTATTATTGAAAAAAATAAATAAACCATATTTGGTATCGCTGCGACCGTAACGACCTGAACTATAAAAATATTATGTTAGTTTTTCCGTACAGTGAACGCCGTAAAAAAAAAAACCTTAAAAAATACTGACATAATTGATATTTTTGGGTCACTTTGTCTGCCAAAAATTGAAGTAAAAAGTGATCAAAAAGTCGCATGTACACAAAAATGGTACCTATAAAAACTATAACTCGTCTCGCAAAAAACAAGCCCTCATACAGCTCCGTCGACTAAAAAATGAAAACCGTTATGACTTTCACAACTTGGTGACAGAAAAAATCCAAAAGTTATTTTATTGTGCAAAAAGTTGTAAAACATAAAAAAGTGCTAGAAATTAGGTATCGCCAGAATCGTAGTGACCCGCAGAATAAAGGTAACATGTAATTTATAACACGTGGTGAACGCTGTATAAAAAGAACTAAAAAAATATGCCAGAATTGCTGTTTTTTGGTCACCTTGCCTCCCAACAAAAAAAAGATAACAAGTGATCAAAAAGTCGCATGTACCCCAAAATGGTACCAATAAAAACTGAAGCTCGTCCCGCAAAAAAAACAGCCTTCATACCGCTACGTCTATGAAAAAATAAAATTAGTTAAGGCTCCAATAATTCAGGAAAGAAAAAATATGCAGTTGTGCCGACCCGAGGGAAACATTTTTTCTGTTTCAAGTGGCGAATTATCAAGGCCCCTAAAATTAGGGAACCAGGAAGGGGAGGGCCCAAACATATCTGCTGGAAGCGAGGGTGCCCGTATTATAACAGGACAACACTTTCCCAGCAAAATTCCCCAAACTGCAAAGATGCCGAGTGTGGACCAAAAGGGGAATAAGTAAGGAACATTTATTAGTGAGACACCGGCCTGTGCAGAAAGGATTGTGTCACAGCGTAACGGAAGCACCAGTAAGACTCCAAACAAAACTACTACCAAGCAAAATCCACGCTCCAAAAGCCAAATGGAGCTACCTCCCTTCTGAACCCTACAGTGTGCCTAAACAGCAGTTTACTTACAAATAAATGGCATCGCCATACCCGGGAGAACCCTGTTAACAATTTTTGGGGTGTTTGTCTCCAGTGGCACAAGCTGGGCACGACATATTTGCCACTGAAATAGCATATCTAGGGAAAAATAGACATTTTTACTTTGCACCTTCCGCAGCGCAATCATTCATGGAAAAGGCCTGTGCGGTGAAAATGCTCACTACACCCCTTAATAAATGCCTTGAGGTGTGCAGTTTCCAAAATGGGGTCACTTCTCAGCAGTTTTTTTTCACATAAGAGCCTCTGCAATTGTGATCCAATACTTTGTAAATTGCCAAATTAGGCCTTAATTTTACATGGTACTCTCACTCCTGAGCCTTGATCAAATGTCCAGGCAACAGATTAGGGCCACACGTAGGGTGTTTCTAAAACCGGGAAACACAGCATAATAATAAGAGAGCGGTTTTGTTATGGTGGCACAAGCTGGGCACCAGATTTTGGCATAGCTATGGAAAAATCCCATTTTCACTCTGCAACATCGAGTGCACATCCATTTCTGCCAATCACCTGCGGGGTTACTATGCTCACTACACCCCTAGGTGAATACCTTGAGGGGTGTAGTTTCTAAAATGGGGTCACTTCTGGGGGGATCCACTGTTTTGGTCCCACAGGGACTTTGCAAATGCGACATAGCGCCCAGAAACCAATCCAGCAAATCTGTACTCCAAAAGCCAAATGGCGCTCCTTCCCTTCTGAGCCCTACTCTGTGCCCAAACATCAGTTTATGACCACATTTGGGGTATTGCCGTACACAGGAGAAGTTTCTTTAAAAGTGTTGGGGTACTTTTTTTAATTTATTTGTTGAGAAATTGAAAAATTTTCAGCTAAAACAACGTCTTATTGAAGAAAAAGGATTTTTTTTATTTTCACTGCCCAATTCTAATAAAATCTATGAAACACCTGTGGGGTCAAAATGCTCACTACACCCCTAGATGAATTCCTCAAGGGGTGTAGTTTCGTGAATCGAATCACTTTTGTGGAGTTTTCACTGTACTGGTACCTTAGGAGCTTTGCAATAGTGACATGGTGTCAAGAAACCAATCCAGCAAAATCTGTGCTCCAAAAGCCAAATGGCGCTCCTTTCCTTCTGATCCTTGCCGTGTGCCCAAACAGCAGTTTATGACCACTAATGGGGTATTGCCATACTCCAGAGAAGTTGCTTTACAAATGTTGGTGTTCTATTATTCCTTTATTTGTTGAGAAAATGAAAAATTTTGAGCTAAAGCTACGTCTTATTGGAAAAAAAAAAGGTTTTTTTTTTTATCTACACTGCCCAATTCTAATAAAATCTATGAAACCCCTGTGGAGTCAAAATGCTCACTACACCCCTAGATGGATTCTTCAAGGGGTGTAGTTTCCTAAATAGAGTAACTTTTTTGGCGTTTTCACTGTTTTGGTCCCTTAGGGGCTTTGCAAATGCGACGTGATCTCCGCAAACCATTCCTGCTAAATTTGAGCTCCAAAAGCCAAATGGCGCACTTTCCCTTCTAAGCCCTGCCTTGTGTCCAAACAGCCGTTTATGACCACATGTGGGGTATTGTTTTACTCGGGAGAAATTGATTTACAAATGTTGTGGTGCTTTTTCTCCTTTAGTCCTTGTGGAAATTAGAAAAAAGTCCAATAATTTCTGCAAAAAACCTGCGAGGTCAAAATGCTCACTATACCCCTAGATAATCTCCTCAAGTGGTAGAGTTTTCAAAATGGGGTCACTTTTGGGGGATTTCCACTGTTTTGGCACCGCAAGAGCCTTTCAAACCTGACATGGTGCCTAAAATATTATCTAATAAAAAGGAGGCCCCAATATCCTCTAGGTGCTCCTTTGCTTCTGAGGCCTGTGCTTCAGTCAATAAGTGCACTAGGGCCACATGTGGGGTATTTCTAAAAACTGCAAAATCTGGGCAATAGATGTAAAAGTTTCTGCGCTACAAAAAAAATAGATGAAAAATGAATTTCTGCTAAAAATTTGCCTTAATTCCTGTGAAACGTCTAAAGGGTTAAGAAACGTTCTAATTGCTGTTTTGAATACTTTGAGGGGTAACGTTTTTAAAATGGGGTGACTTATTGGGGGTTTCTAATATATAAGGCCCTAAAATCCGCTTCACAACTGAACTGTAAATATAGCCAATTGAAATTTTCTTGAAAATGTGAGAAATTGAGTGTAACGTCCTAGAAAAAGAAAAGCATGTTCAAAAAACAATGCCAATCTAAAGTAGACATATGGGATATGTTAATTAGCAACAATTTGGTGTGGCATTACTGTCTGTCTTACAAGCAGATACATTTAAATTTAGAAAAATGCTAATTTTTGTAATTTTTTTCTAAATTTTGGTGTTTTTTACGATTAAATACTTAATGTATCGAGCAAATTTTGCCAGTAACATAAAGTCCAATGTGTCCCGAGAAAACAATCTCAGAATTGCTGGATAGGTAAAAGCATTCCGAAGTTATTACCACATAAAGTGAAACATGTCAGATTTGAAAAAATTGGCTGTGTCCTGAAGGACAAAACAGGCTGCGTCCTTAAGGGGTTAAAGTACACTTTACAGCTATCAACGCCCAGTTAGAAGGAAAATTCTAAAGTAATCCTTTGATTTCTAGGTTCTTTAAAGCCTTTAACTTGTTAGTGACCGCCCCATAGTGTTTTTTTACGGCAGCCACTAACCAGCTTTATTCCGATGCAATAGCCTTATTACGGCGCTGCATCGGAATAAATAAACAGAGCAGGGAGCCGTTAATCAAATACTAACAAGCAGCAAAAGTCAAACAGATTGTTATTGTAAAGTATAAAGTGCTTTGAACAGGCAAAGTTTTTATTTATGAACATGAACAGAACATGATTTTGCTTTTGCAAACTCATCTATAGTGGTATTCATGTCCAGTGTCCGAAGAATGTCATTCTCAATGGACAGCACTGCTAAAGCTGTGAGTCTGTCATCTGACATTGACAACCTCAAGTACGTTTTAATTTGGAAAAGCTATGTTCTCCTGAAGCCACGGTGACAGGAATTGTCAGAAAAATACGAAGTGCTACCCACAGATAGGGGAAAGTGTCAGTCAGACTATTTTTGCTTATAAAGTTTAGCACATCAAGAGGATTTTAAATATCACGAGGTAGAAGACTTTGAATGTGGTAGAATTCCTGGGCCAACTCCTCTCCATTTACATCAGATTCCGTTCCATTTACTAATGCAGCCTGTAGATTTAAGCAACTTCTTGTCAGGTCTTCTCTGGAAAAACGATTATATTTTATGTTGAATAAAAATCCCCATATTTTGTTATGGTTTTCCAATTGTTTGAAGCGCTCCTCCAAAGATGTCGACGCTGTGTCCACTAAAGAAAAAAAAATCTACCTTGAATTTAGATTGCGGGTCAGTTATTGCTTCATCCTGTCCTTCATAATCGAAACAAGACTTCTTCACTCTGATGCGCGTGCGTTTGCCTGAACACCGGCTCCAAATTCAAGTTCTCAGCAACCTCCTTTGCACTCTGCAGGGCCATGTCAAATCCATTTCCCCGGAAATTTCTTATAAATTCCAGACACTTGTGAATTAGTTCTGTCACTACGCTGAGATCAGAACTTTGCCTTTGCATGGCTTTACTTACAATGTTTATTTAAAACAATACGTCATACCAGATAATAAATGACATGATAAACTTGAAGTCCGTGATTTTCTGAGAAAGGGTCCTGGCTTCTAAAGATACATTTGGCTCAACTTTCTCTTCCTCAGACAGTGCAATTAATGCCTCATGTATGTCTCCTAAATGATACCGAAAGGGCTTAACCCATTAGTGACCGCCAATACGCCTTTTCACGTCGGCCACTAACGGCCTTTATTCTGATGCATAAGCCTTTTTACGGCACTGCATCAGGATAAATAACCAGAGCAGGGAGCTGTCAAATATCCCTGCTCTCAGCTGCCAGATGTAGCTGAGAGCTGGGGGCGTCCCTGCTCAAATGTGTGAGATCGATATTAGTATCGATCTCACCCGTTTAACCTTTCAGATGCGGTGCTCAATAGCGTGCACCGCATCTGAGTGGTTTGGGAGAGAAGGAGCTCCCGAGTGTCTGTGTCTCCGATGGCAGCCGGGAGCCTAATAAAGTCCCCCAGGTCTGCCTGTAGTGAATGACTGCTAGGTCATGCCGGAGGCATGACCTAGCAGATGACTGTCCGTTTTAAATGGACAGGCAGTAATACACTTCAATACAAAAGTATTGCAGTGTATTATAATAGCGATCGGATAAAGTAAAAAAGTTACGCATATTTGGTATCGCCACGTCCGTAACGAATCCGACTATAAATCTATTATTACATTATTTAACCCGCACGGTGAACGGCGTATAAAATTAAATAAAAATCTATGGAAAAATTGCTGTTTTCTGTGAATCCTGAACTTAAAAAAATTTGATAAAAAGTGATCAAAAAGTCGCACCTCCTCCAAAATGGTACCAATAAAGACTACAAGTCTTTCCGCAAAAAAAAAAGCCATCATACAACTGCATCGGCAGAACAATAAAAAAGTTATGGTTCTTCAAATATGGAGACACAAAAACAAATAATTTTTAAAAAAAGTGTTTTTTACTGTGTAAAAGTAGTAAAACATATAAAAACTATACAAATTTGGTATCGTTGCAATCGTAACAACCCGCTGAATGAAGTTATTGTGTTATTTAAACCACACGGTAAACGGCGTAGATTTAGGATGCAAAAAAGAGTGGCAAAATTGCAGGTTTTTTTCTATTTCCCCCCAAAAAAAAGTTAATAAAAGTTAATCAATAAATAATATGTACCTCAAAATGGTGCTATAAAAAATACAACTTGTCCCGCAAAAAAACAAGACTTTATACAGCTATGTCGACGCAAAAATAAAAAAGTTATAGCTCTTGGAAAAACGTAAAAAATGGCTTGGTCATTAAGGTTTAAAATAGGGTGGTCATTAAGTGGTTAAGGCAGTTTATTCTGCATTCCCACCTTGTGGTAGACGTAGATTTGAAATATGGTCAGTCAAGAATTTCCACCTTTTAACAGAGCCAGAGAAAAGAACATAAATTCATTGGATTAAGCCAAAAAGGTCCTTTGAATCCTTACTACACCAAATTATTATGCATGCGTTCCAAATTATTATGCAAATGTTATTTTTCGCTGATTTTCCTAAATAGGCGATGCAAATGACAGTCAGTATAATCCTCAAGCCATCAACTGTTGGAGTATATAGCGAATTTTATTGAACAAATCTCCTAATGATAACAGATTTTTTTTTAGAAGTAAAAAACTCAAAATGCACTGTTTCAAATTATTATGCACAACAGAGATCAAAACATTTTAAAGGTTGTAAAGAGAACTAAAATGGTAATTTGTTGAATTTGCAGCATCAGGAGGTCATATTTACAGAAATCAAAAAGCTTTTTCAATCAAAAAAAACTTAACAGGCCAAGTTACATGTTAACATAGGACCCCTTCTTTGATATCACCTTCACAATTCTTGCATCCATTGAATTTGTGGGTATTTGGACAGTTTCTGCTTGAATATCTTTGCAGGATGTCAGAATAGCCTCCCAGAGCTTCTGTTTTGATGTGAACTGCCTCCCACCCTCATAGATATTTTGCTTGAGGATGCTCCAAAGGTTCTCAATAGGGTTGAGGTCAGGGGAACATGGGGGCCACACCATGAGTTTCTCTCCTATTATGCCCATAGCAGCCAATGACACAGAGGTATTCTTTGCAGCATGAGATGGTGCATTGTCATGCATGAAGATAATTTTGCTACGGAAGGCACGGTTCTTCTTTTGTACCAAGTGGTCAGTCATAAACTCTACGTACTTTGCAGAGGTCATTTTCACACCGTCAGGGACTCTAAAGGGGCCTACCAGCTCTCTCCCCAGGATTACAGCCCAAAACATGACTCCGTCACCTCCTTACTGATGTCGCAGCCTTGTTGGAACATGGTGGCCATTCACCAACCATGCACTACTCCATCCATCTGGACCATCCAGGGTTGCACGGCACTCATCAGTAAACAACACGGTTTGAAAATTAGTCTTCATATATTTCTGAGCCCACTGCAACCGTTTCTGCTTGTGAGCATTGTTCAGGGGTGGCCGAATAATAGCTTTATGCACACTTGCAAACCTCTGGAGGATCCTACACCTTGAGGTTCGCGGGACTCCAGAGGCACCAGCGGCTTCAAATACCTGTTTGCTGCTTTGCAATGGCATTTTAGCAGCTGCTCTCCTAATCCTTTTAATTTGTCTGGCAGAAACCTTCCTCATTATGCCTTTATCTGAACGAACCCATCTGTGCTCTGAATCAGCCACAGTACGATGATCACGCTTAAGTTTTCTTGAAATATCCAATGTTTTCATACCTTGTCTAAGGTATTGCACTATTTCACACTTTTCGGCAGCAGAGAGATCCTTTTTCTTTCCCATATTGCTTGAAACCTGTGGCCTGCTTAATAATGTGGAACGTCCTTCTTAAGTAGTTTTCCTTTGATTGGGCACACCTGGCAAACTAATTATCTCAGGTGTCTGAGATTGATTACAATGATCCAAAGAGCCCTAAGACACAATACCATCCATGAGTTGAATTGAAGAACTAATAATTAAATGTTTATGACACTTAAATCCAATGTGCATAATAATTTGGAACATGGTGTAGATATTGCTGCATCTCCAACCACAAGATTAAGGCAATGGCATCCGCATAGCACAAAGACAGCACGAGAATTTTTCTTTAAAAAGTGCACTTACCATTGTGTTTTCCAGCCGTGTTGGTACCATTATCATAGCCTTGATCACGACAATTATTAATATCCACATTTGTCTCACTCAATTAGTCAATCCCTTTCCTGTTGTGTCTACCATATTTCTATATCCAATTAAATGTTCCTTAACTGTGTATGTGCCAGATGGTTCATCCAAAAAGCTAATGGTAAACGACATTTGCTCCTTATGGTTCAAATCAGGGGTGCAGTCTAGTATTATAGAGTAATACTTTGCCTGGTTGCAGCGTGTAACAATGTTGTCAATAACTTGCCTTGCCATCAGAGTAATAATTTCATTTTGAATGGTTTTACCACAATAGTGGTCTGATGTTTCTCTGGAGACAACACGATGCAGGTGTTCTGCCATCACTCTGTCAAACTTCCCAAGTAGCTGCACAAACCCCAAAAAGTTTCCATTATTGTCAGGAAAAGACGATCAGAACTACCTCTAAATGCCAAATTCTGGACAATACATACAAGCCTTTCCAATACTCCTCTCCAGTGTTGTCTTTCATGATTCATAAGAGCTTGCATGTTAGAATCTATAGTCAGGGCCGGCCCTAGGATAGATGGCGCCCTGAGGGAAATGATCTTTCGGCGCCCCATCCCATCATTAAAAAAAAATGCCCCATAAAAAATTTATAATGCCCCTTTAGTGCCCCCATACAGTATAATAATAATATTTAATAATATAATATATTACAACCCCTTCAAGGACACAGTATTTTGTCCTCTAATTGTGCCCACAGTATTATGCCCCCTGTTGTACCCCTACACAGTATAATGTCCGCTTAGTGGCCCCCACACAGTATAATGCCCCCTGTAGATTTTGCCATATAGCCTCCCTGTAGACAGTGCCATAACCCCCCACCTCCTTTTTGTAGATCGTGCCATACAGCCCCCACACATCCCCCTTGTAGACAGTGCCATACAGTCCCCCACCTCCCCCTTGTAGATCGTGCCATACAGTCCCCGCACCTCCCCCTTGTAGACAGTGCCCCCAAACAAAAACAAACATTTTACTCACCTAGGCCCCGTTCCCATGACGAACTGAGCTGCTCCATGACGGGACCCTGTAGCCTAGTACAGAGTTTCCCAACCTTTTCGGACTCGAGGCAGCACTGGAAAAACAAAATTTCCTCAGGGCCCCCCTTCCAAAAATTGTTTTGAGAAAGACAGAAAACGGCTAAGAACAAGCACTCCATTCGTAGGGCATGTTCACACACGTTTTTTGTAAGGCAAAAAAAAATCTGCCTCAAAATTCCTTCCTTCAGCAACTGACAGCAATGTGTGACCTTTTTTTTTGTGTTTTTTCTTAAGCTGTTGAAGCGAATGCAAAAGACGCAGGAAAAAAGCTCCAAACGAGCGCCGCAAGTATCTTCTGCCTCCTATTAATTTCAATTGGAGGTCAGAGGTGGAAACCACTTGAAGACCATCAGCCCCCCACTCACAGAAAAATTACCATCAACCCCCCACTCACAGTAAAATGACCATCAGCCCACCACTCAGTAAAATGACCATCAGACCCCCCACTCACAGATTCCCCCTGTAGGTAGCGCCACACAGCCCCTTGTAGGTAGCGCCACACAGCCCCTTCTGGGTAGCGCCAGACAGCCCCCTTGTAGGTAGCGCCACACAGCCCCTTGTGGGTAGCGCCACACAGCCCCTTTGTGGGTAGCGCCACACAGCCCCTTGTAGGTAGCACCACACAGCCCCCTTGTGGGTAGCGCCAGACAGCCCCTTGTAGGTAGCGCCACACAGACCCCTTGTAGATAGCGCCACACAGCCCCCTTGTAGATAGCGCCACACAGCCCCCTGTAGAGTGTGCCAAACAGCCCCCTGTAGGGAGGGCCGCACAGCCCCCTGTAGGGAGGGCCGCACAGCCCCCTGGTAGAAAGTGTCGCAAAGACCCCTGATAGGGAGTGCCACACAGCCCACAGCCCTCTGGTAGGGAGTGCCACACAGCCCCCTGGTTGGTAGTGCCCACAGCCCCCTGGTTGGTAGTGCCCCACAGCCCACAGCTCCCTGGTTGGTAGTGCCACACAGCCCACTGGTTGGTAGTGCCACACAGCCCACAGCCCCCTGGTAGGTAGTGCCACACAGCCCCCTGGTGGGTAGTGCCACACAGCCCCCTAGTAGGTAGTGCCACACAGCCCACTGGTTGGTAGTGCCACACAGCCCACAGCCCCCTGGTAGGGAGTGCCACACAGCCCCCTGGTTGGTAGTGCCCACAGCCCCCTGGTTGGTAGTGCCACACAGCCCACAGCTCCCTGGTAGGTAGTGCCACACAGCCCCCTGGTGGGTAGTGCCACACAGCCCCCTAGTAGGTAGTGCCACACAGCCTACTGGTTGGTTGTGCCACACAGTCCACAGGTTGGTAGTGCCACACAGCCCACAGCCCCCTGGTAGGTAGTGCCACACTGCCCACAGCCCCCTTGTAGGTAGTGCAAGGACTACGAAATGTCCTTTTTTGAATGTCTATTGCCCGCCAGCTATCGGTCAACTGTGCAGGAGCACACAGAATACCCAGCTTTCCCAGCTATCAAATAAATGTGTGGAAATAAACTCTGTGTCCATGACGTCATTGGCTTCTCCTGGAGTGGAATCCCCGATCATAGAGTCTGCAATGCTGTGACCGCGGATTCCGCTTCAGGAGTTTTCCCTGATGTCACTGTCCATATATGTCCGCTGCTTCAGGGAGCTACGGTGGCGCTATCCTGGAAGGGGGGGGGTTTGATATCTACAGGGGGGCACTACAGCAGAGCAAGGGAGGTATCTCCCTGCTCTGCTGTCTACTAGCGCCGCTGTAGCTGAAGGGAGCTACAGTGGCGCTAGTAGACAGCAGAGCAGGGAGATATCTCCCTGCTCTGCTATAGTGCCGTCGCTACCGCTATAGCAGCCCCAGCAGCTGCTAGGGGCGCCACCGCCCTCATGCCCGGTGTCACCGCTAGCAGCCGCTATGGCTGCTACAGCAGTAGCGATGGCCACTAAGTGAAGAAGCGCCCGGGTGCGACTGCAGTTAGTGTATGTATCCCCGCTGGTAGTTGCAACGGCGCGGGGATACACACACCCGCTGGCGCCCCTCTTGCCGCGTGGCAGCTGGCGCCCTGTGTGACCGCACTGGTTGAACATAGCTAAGGCCGGCCATGTTTATAGTTATATTTGTCATGAGCCGAACCTGAGTCTCCAACCATTTACTTTCTGCTAAAAAGTGATTTGATGAGGACTCATGTGATTTTAATAAAAATGACATATGTTGCCAGTCTTGAGATCCCTCCAAAGCAAGAGATGACCCCTTGAGAAAGCTGACGGCGAAACGCGCGTCGGGGGCGGTCAGTGATACGTTTTTTCATGCATGATCCACCATGCAATCCACGGGTTTGTACAGCTCTCTTAGCCCATGAAGTAGGGCCAGTATTTGGTTCAATTGCTCAGCCCTAGCCCTGTATTCTATATAGGTGTGCACAATTTTGTGCCTTGTGGCTGGGTGTATAAATACTCTTGTCTTATAATTTGGCTTATGATATATCATCTTTTGATGTCGATTTCTGTACTGTACCACATCACATGATGTTTACATGGTGCTAGCGTCTTATATGGATTATTTATGATGTTTCTCCACGCTTTCCTTTTTAACGTGTGTAATACTGTTTTTAACTTGTGATGGCCAATTTGCTGTTATGTGCATTATAAATAAAGTTTGTTTTATACTGTCATAGGCACATTATATGTGCTATGTGTTGTTTATTCTTTGGATATACTATTTGTCCTTGCAATCTTTCATAGGTATTGAGTTTCGTTTTGAGATTTGTGTGGATGCATAATTTTTCGGCGCAAGCCAAGGGTCTACAAATTTGTATAGGTATTCATCAAAGCAAGAGATGAGCTTGGTTTTCTATCAAATAATTTACAACAGAAGCAGACTACTGTGGCTATATACACATATAATTATTTATGCACGTTTACTTATATGATTACTTATTTCTATATATATTTATTTAAATATATTTTATCAGATGTTTACCTATTTTTTACGTATATACTTTTAAACCACTTATGTCACATTTTAACCCTTATATTTTCATATATCTTTTTATTTTTCACATTTTTTGATCCATCTATTTAATTTGGTATGATGTTTGGTCATACAATCCTATATATATTTGGTGATATTTCACCCTAAAATTTCTGTGATTTGTGTGCACAGTGGGCTCCTAGGCATGCATTGGGTCCCCCTCTGTACAGTCTTTTCACCTACATTATTGCTCGATGTGCTGTTGCCATAATTTTATCTGTCGGAACCAATGTTTGATCCATTATATATTTATATTCTGAAATGTCAAAATATGCTCTCATTAATAATATCTTTGTCATTTTGTAAATGTATATTTTCTCTAACTGTCAATAGCGCTCCTGTATACATACCGCTTTCTATCCTTGGACATGGGCAACTGTGGTTGCCTTGCCCTTGTCCAAGATGGATGCGGTGGTCTGTGGTTGTTGTGCGCATGCGCGGGGCGGGGGGCCGTTCATGACGTAGTTCACGGCGCAACATGGACTTGGGCTCTGTGCAGTTGCGCACTGCTCACTTCCGGACGCCGTGTACTGCGTGATTGAGGTGCCGCCTCTCCTCGTGCATGCGCCAGCTGAACATCCTATGGACAAGTAAGTGTGGTACACTGCTCAGCTGTGTACCCCCTATTTAAATCCTCTGGTCACACTCTTCCAGCACCCCCTGACGAAGCCAGGTTCGAAACGCGCGTTGGGGTGTTCTGACAGTGTTGTGGCAGTGGAATGGCTCATGGTGGCTTTTTGGTATGCATATCTTGAGGTCTTAGTGATCTTTCTTTTCCATGACTGTTACCATATATTCTTTGTGGTCATACTTCAGGCATTTGTTGTGGTGATTGATATCAGTACATTTATACTCATGATACATATTTTATAGTCTATGATATAGTATGCATAATACTACCATTGTTTGCCCTGCCTTATATTCAACACTGGCTATTCTCTTTGTACTATCTGTACATTCTTTTTATGGGTGGTATTTTTTAAGTGTCTTGATCAACTGTGTTGTTTGTCTTCAATAAAGTCATTTTGTATTTTTCTAAGATACGTTTGATTTGGTCTTATTATAGCATGTAGGGATAACTTTTTGGTGTTTCTATGCATGGGGTCCCATATATGCAACTATACTCATTGATATATGACCTTGAATTTATAGGTATTCTTTTTTGGTTTAATTACTGTCACGAAGGGTCTGTGGACCCACTGGGCGGTACCGCCTTGGAAATAAGGCAACTGGCCACAGGGAGCAGGTGAGAGTCTATAGTTCTATAGGTACCTGTGGCAGGTCAAACAGCAGCAGGGCAGGCTCGGCTGGGAATAGGTAGCAGGCGGACGTCAGGGGAGGTGAAGCAGGTCAGACGTGGATGCAGCGCAGCACGACTTTGGCACAGCTCACAGCTCAGTGCTAGGCCAGGAATGTATGTATTGCTAGGAACAGGAACTGGAAACAGGTATAGGTACAGGGACTGGAACAGGAAACAGACTAGGAGGCCATCACATCGACAAACTAGGGAACACAACAACACTCAGGCATAGAACTAGGGGGCCGGACCCCTCTTATAGTCCAGGGTACTCACGGGTCAAAGTTCATCCATGAGGTCCGGTGCGCGCGCTGGCCCTTTAAGAGCAAGCACAAGCGTGCGTGCGCACCCTACGGGATCCGGCTGAGGTGAGTGGACGCGAGCGCTGACGTCTCCTGAGGAGGAGGCTGGGGCCAGCGCTTGCTGACTCGTGGCTGCGGCTGTCAGGTGGAGGTTGGAGCTGACAGCCCGCAGCCACGCACATTACAGTATCCCCCTCTTACGCCCCCTCTTCTTGGGACCAGGGCGAGAGAGAAACTTCTTCAGAAGAGTAGGGGCATTGAGGTTCTCCTCTGGCTCCCAAGACCTCTCTTCAGGGCCAAACCCCCTCCAATCCACCAAATAAAAAGTCTTTCCTCTCACTCTCTTGGTGTCCAAGATCTCCTTGACCTCAAAGATGTCCGAAGGGCCGCTGGAGGCAACCGCAGGGCTGGGAGTCTTGGAATAGTGGTTCAGGATCACTGGTTTCAGGAGGGAGAGTTGGAAGGAGTTGGGAATCATGAGGGTAAAAGGCAGCCGAAGCTTGTAGACGACAGGGTTGATCTGCTGCAGGACCTCGAATGGTCCGAGGGACCTGGGGGCACAGGCGCACAAGATGGCCATCGAGGCCGCAATAAAGACAGTCCAGATGTGTGTCTGAGTTGTCTCTCTTGGGTAGAAAACTTATACTGGTCCGTTATTACCGACTTCTTAGGAGGATCGACATCTGAGGACAGCAGGGGTTGCTGCAAAGTAGGGATCAGACTAGGAAGGGCTCCCTCCCGTTGAACCTTTTGGAGGCATTCACGGATCCGTATATCAATCCGGGCAGACAGAAGGATGAGGTCATCCAGGGTAGACGGCAGATCCCGGGCGGCAAGTTCATCTGTAATTCTGGAACATAGTCCATGCCAGAATGCGGCCAACAGAGCCTCATTGTTCCACAACAGCTCTCCCACCAGGGTGCGGAAGTGGATGGCGTACTCACTCACGGAGGTGTCTCCTTGGCGCAGGTTAATCAGAGGCCGCTGCAGATGAGACCCGTCCAGGCTCCTCAAACACCATACGAAAAGTCAGAGGAAGGCAGGGAAGTCACGGGTCTCTGGTCCTTGTCTCTCCCAGATAGGGTTCGCCCATGCGAGAGCCTTGCCGGTGAGGAGAGAAATGATGAAAGCGACCCTGGCACCATCAGACGAAAAAGTCCTAGCATACAGGCTGAAATGGATCTGGCATTGATTAAGAAAACCACGACAGCTACTTGCTTCTCCATCATAGCGGTCAGGAAGTGGCAAATAAACACGTGGGTCAATACTGCCAAGAGGTGTAGACTGAGCATCCACATTGCCAGGAGGTGTAGTAGGAGGAACAGCAGCTTGTGCCTCCTGCCGACGTGCAAAAATGTTCAACGTCTGGAGGAGTTGGTCCTGTCGAGACCGGAGGTCCAGCATATCCGCTCGCATCTCCTGTGACGTCGTCATAGTCTTGAATCGACCAGCGGGGTCCATGGCCTGAGCGTACTGTCACGAAGGGTCTGTGGACCCACTGGGCCGTACCGCGTTGGCGGTAAGGCAACTGGCCAACAGGGAGCAGGTGAGAGTCTATAGTTCTATAGGTACCTGTGGCAGCTCAGACAGCAGCAGGGCAGGCTCGGCTGGGACTAGGTAGCAGGCGGACCTCAGGCGAGGTGAAGCAGGTCAAAAGATCTACAACTTTGGCACAGCTCAGTGCTAGGCCAGGAATTTATGGATTGCTAGGAACAGGAACTGGAAACAGGTATAGGTACAGGGACTGGGACTGGAACAGGAAACAGACTAGGAGGCCATCACATAAACAAACTAGGGAACACAACAACGCTCAGGCATAGAACTAGGGGGCTGGACCTCTCTTATAGTCCAGGGTACTCACGGGTCAAAGTTCATCCATGAGGTCCGGTGTGCGCGCTGACCCTTTAAGATCCGGCTGAGGTGAGTGGACACGAGCGCTGGCGTCTCCTGAGGAGGAGGCTGGGGCCAGTGCTTGCCGGCTGTCAGGTGGAAGTTGGAGCTGACAGCCCGCAGCCATGGACATTACAACTACTTTGTTTGTAAATTTGGAGTACACCAACCACTGTCTCCTGCATTGTTCTCTATTAACCAAATCTCTCTTATAGAATTCAGATGAAAAATTACGGTCATTTGCATCTTTTTTAAACTCTATATCTGTTATGTGAACAGGTCCAGTTTCCACAATCTTATCTATAACTTTGGTTGTCAATATAGCCCACAGAGCGGGATTAGTGTCAATCAATATTAAATCTGTGTTGCTATGAACTTCTGGAATATCAGTTTCCTGGTGACCAGCTACTGTGCCAACTGCAGAATGTTCCTCTAGGTTTTCTCCAATTTCATTTAAGTTTTGATTTAACCCCTTAACGACTGGCGTATAGTGTTTTTACGTCGGCCGTTCAGGGTAGTTCTTCTTAAGTGTCGGCTTTTCACGTCGGCACTTCAGAAGAACTTTCCCTGCATCGTGCGGAGTGCCGCTGAGAACCGGGCTGCTGGTAACAGCCTCGGGCTTCAGGGCAACGATCGGAGACCACTAGCAGTGGTCTCCGATCGTATTTAACCCCTCAGATGCGGCACTCAATAGCAAGTGCCGCATCTGAGTGTTTTTTTTAGGGAGGGGGCCACATCTGAGCAGTTTTCGCGGGGATCTCCTGAAGACCGGGCTGTTAGTAACAGCCTCGGGCTTCAGGGCAACGATCGGAGACCACGAGCAGTGGTTTCCGATCGTATTTAACCTCTGAGATGCGGCACTCAATAGCATGTGCCGGCCGCATCTGAGTGGTTTTGTCAAGGATCATTACCATGTATATTGTTTGAAAAATATTATCCTTACATATATATATATATATATATATATTCAGTATATTACACAAAGAGATTGGATTCATGGAGCACAAAGAGCCTGCATAATACGCCTATGGAAGACACCGCCCCCTGGAATGCAAAGAGGAGTGTGCAGAAGAATGTACAGGAAAACTTACAACAGAGGAGCCAATGGGACTTAAGCAAGTCCCACATCTCGAGGGAGGGGCATGTGTCTCCTCTGTCTGTTTCTTTGTTCTGAATAAAGTTCAGTTCTCCTCTTTTCTGATGAAGGGAAAGTGTGTAGCGAACATTTCTGACTCGTTCACTTCTTTCCAGGCATGCCTTCAGCTTTCAATTTACAGAGGTGGTTATTCGGTGTGAAATGACAGGGAGAAAGGAGCTTCCCTGATATACGGACCTGACATTTGGCGCCCGAACAGGACCTCACTCGAGGAAATATCAAAATCCGGACAACCGACAATCACAGGGTGAAACAGAGGACTCAAAGTTGCCCACTGAAGGAATTTGATCACCTCCGCAATAACACGGTAAGCGAATTGATTTTATAAATCTTCGTCTTATCTGTGTTAGTGGACAGTCTTGTGGCGATCTGTAGAACCCTTTTGTTGATTTCCTGGATTATCTCAGGCGACAGAGATGATATTTTCCGCTGTGAGGTTGAAAACCTGTGAGACCTTAGTCGCGCCCGACTAACCATCCTCTGGGTAATTAGAGTCTAAATAAAAGATTATATAACCGACCGGAGAGCTGCAGACTGTGAAATTTTAATATTTCCAGCGAGGCCAGAGAGTCTAATTAAAGATTTTTATATCCTAGCGAGATGTAATAAATTAAATTGCAGACTAGAGATGATACTATTTCGGCGAGACTTAGCATTGGAGACTGTGAAATTATAATATTTCCTGCCAGACCAAGAGTTGCAGATCGAAAATTGTTATCTAAATTACGTGTATAATATAGACTGTTAGAATGGATGGTTTACGGTCCATATTCAAATCATCAGGATCACCCGATCCTATTCATGATTTGGTGAAGTGAATGGAAGTTAGGAATAAGAAAGGTATTGTATGTTATATGTATTAGAAAACACAGGACCAGCCGACGCCTGGTAATGGCTTCCGTACCTCATGTTGAGTGTGTCCTCATTGTGGGTGGGAAACCACCCCCCCCCCCCTTCACAGCTGAGCAATGTGTTTCCAATGGGAGAGGCTGCCCCCCCTACCCCTGATGTGGCCATGCCCGGCCCAACCAAATCAGTATGAAATAATCGCCTTGTTAATTTTGTCATTTGTAGTGTTTTTTTTTTTCTATTTACAGAAGTTCCAGTCTAGTTCACTGATGAAACAACACGTCATCATAATATAGAGATGGTGGCCGACAGATTGTACTGTTACAAATAAGGTGGTTGATGTTTTGAACGTAGATAATTCCTATACAATAGTGTGATGAATGATTGCAGATACGTATGTTGTTTTGCCGGCATTGAAAGTGTTAAGATTGTGAGACTAGACGCTGTGAGAAGCTGTGAGTGTGTGACCCTCCTCCCTCCCCCCTGTAGTGTGCTGTGTTTGGGAGGAGGAGGGGGGCTGACTGGGTGCAGTCTGCAGGGCTGATGAGACAAAGGGATTTCAATATGCACTGCTGAGAGATATATATATATCAGTAATGTCTACAAACTGAAATAAATTTCTTCTCTTTGCGCATGCGCTGTTGTTTATAAAAGTTACGATATTTATGTGTTATGATGTGATCAGATTTCATGTGTTTTGATGTTAATTCAGATGTATTAAACTACAGATACTGTGAGACACGGGGTTTTGGAAATGTATGTGCCCCCACCGTTCTCTATTTTTATATACAGTTTATTGGTTTGCAGTAATTAATGTTATCAGATATAATATTTTCTGTTTTTATTGAATAACTAACTACAATTGTTTTGTTTTTTGATTTCACACATGAGTTATATCATTGTAAAGATCAAATGTATTTGTCAGGAAAAAGTCATTTTTGTTTCAGGCTGTTGTACATTACAGGGGGTTAAACTAGTGTTATGTTGAGATGTAGTTTTGAACTCTGCTACATTACTTTCGCAGAGTCCACAAAGGGGGGAATGGTGAAGGAACTGATCAGGTACAATTTTGGTTTGTTTTGAGTTAATTAATTTGGTTTCAGGAGATCTAAAATGTGTAAGAGACCATCCCCCTCCAGCAAAGTGACACAGGAGGCAGAGGTGACGTCACTCACAGATGAGTCTTTACAGATTTAGATGGGGGAGACGGAAAAAAAATCAAAATCTTGTCTGGACATTGTTAATTTGATGTAAAGTTTTTAGGAATGTTTTATTTTTATTTGTTTTTGTATTAATCAAGTATTTGCAGAACCTGATAAAAGTGAGATTCTCAAAGTATTCTGGATTATCAGATGAGTGTGGAGAAGTGTATAACATTTGGTTTTATTTTAGAGGATGAAGACGCCACCCCTTTGAGATGTTATATATATATGTGACATGGGTTTCTAATGTAAATTTGTAATAAAGAGATATTTTATTATACAGTATGTACAAGACAGGATACGAGGCACCAGGTAAATTACCCAGAAACCACTCTCACCTTCTTGTTCATCTCAAGGAGCGGAGCTGAAGGTGTTCGCTGAGGCTTGTAACCTGGCAGAAGGTAAGACGGCCGACATTTACACTGACTCTAGGTACGCTTTTGGCATCGCCCACAATTATGGGCCCATTGGTAGTAGGAACTTTATTGGATCATCGGGTAAGCCAATTGAGAGAGCGAGAGAAAACAGACCTGACAACAAGGATATGTGCAGCCAGGTGTCAGTAAATTGGCTTGTCCCTGGATACAATAATGCCACCACTAGGTTTGTAGCAGCCGGCATGATGTGCGCACGGCATGACATAGGTAAAACAACAAAGGTACCTGTGAATAGTGCAGCCCGGCCAGATTAACAGTCCCAGCGACTGCAGAACATACAACTACCCGAGGTAGAAGTGTATGACAATGTGCTCGTGTGTGTAGACCTGTTCTCGGGGGGGGGGGCCTGAAGCCCGGCCTGTATTTTCCCCACTGCAGACGTTGTGTGTAAGTGACAGGGGAACAATGTTATCCCAAGTATTGACCTGATGTTTGTACAATAAGATGTTAGCAGTTCTCTAGACGTTGTCCCAAAGTTAGTTTGTTTAATAACTGTATTTAAGAAGTGTTGTGGGAATATTAAATTCTGAAGTTTAGTTTTATGTAAAGTTCTAGACCAGCCTTAGCATTGGACTATTAGAGTCATGCGTCAGATAAAAGGTACAGAAGCGGAATATTCCCATTCGAAACATTTTTATTTGTTTATTTTTGTCGTGAAAGGGAAATTTTAGAGCAGAGAATTCTGTGCAGTGTATATGTGTATGTATAGATATGTATATAAAGAAGAAGAATCAGTTTGTAAGTTTTAGTTACTGACCAGTGTGAACGTTTAAAATAAATCTGTTAATGTTCTCCTTCAAGTTAATTATCTGATTAAGATCAATTACTGATTAGGCTATAAAAAGCTTGTTCTTCACAGGAAGAGTCCAACTGGGAGCGGAAGGCGTGAGAACCAGATTCTAACAGAATGTGGACGGATAAGGGAAGATGAGCCGGTAACACCCAAGGCACTCTTGATGGCACTTGCATTGATGGTGTATGACCTCACATATGCCCCAAGACTGCAAGGATCGACGTGGTAAGATCTAATTGGTATGTCCCAGGCTTTACAGCTGATGCTGCTAAATTCTGTTAGAGCTGTTTGATTTGCCTACAGAACAGTCCTGGCAGACCGGTGCCAACCTTATCATACCCGCCTCCCCGGAAGAGAACCGACCTTGAGAGGCCTTCCCAGGTAGAACGAACCAGATTAGAGTAAGAAAAATAGGTTTAAGACACTTGTCAGATAAACATGTGGAATCTGTGTATGTTTCTGTGAGGTGGAGATGTTCTAGGCAATCAGCTGAGATCAAGGTACAAATCCTGCTGAAAGGGTATCACCAAGTGTAAATGAAATGTACCCAATAATTACACATCTTCTAGGTGCCCTGTCCATTGTAACAGAGAAGTTTTTCCTTATATAAAGGTGTTTGATGTCATTTAAGGGCCTGACATTATTGTATGTACTTAGAACAACGTTTATAATGTATGCGGATGATGTTATCACCAGATTAGTATTTATTTTAACAATTGACAAGAGTTGGGGGTCCCCAGCAAGTGCCAGTAAATATGAACTAAAAGACTTTTAACACGATGAACTCCATCACTGAGATGCGGCAGGCACAGCCTGAGCCACTACAACGCGTTTATCATGAACTGACGGCAGTGTCACAATTCTAAGCGGCCGCCCAGACAAGTAACTTGCCAGAGGAAGAGTACAGATGCGGAGGGTTTGATAGTCACAATACAACTCCACTAATCCGCCTACGTGGGATCTCACCCCAGGCTCACAACATGAGGTGCTATGTACAGCCTGATGACGTAAACTAAAGGAGACGGTGTCGGACAGATGAGAAGGACCAAACCAAGTCCTGATGACATCAGCAAAGATCAAAGTAAAGACCAAAGACCTGAGTGAATCCGTCAGCAGGATCAAGTGTTTTGATACGTAAGTGACTAGGAGGGGGTAATAATAACTCCCCCACTGGACACCAACGTAGTCTGACTCCACAATTGTGTGGGTTACCCTGAGGGTGACAGTCAGTGAAGAGCAGAAGACAGGAGAAGAAGAAGACGATGGTGTACAGGACTGGCAATGAACTGATGGGACCCGAAACCTGAGGGTGATAGCATTATGATTATTAGTTGAGGCCCTATTGTTTATAATGTCTGAGGTTTATAATTATGTGTGTAAATATGCCACGGTGCTGCAAATTACAATCTGAGGAGTTTTGTGTGGAGGCGTGAGGTGAAGGTCACTGTGCTGCCCATGACCTGTTATATCTGCAGGGGTAAAAGTCCCATTAGGACAGTAAGTGACAGTGCGACAGTTGTTACCATTAATAAAATGTAGACCGGATTAATTATATATATATTACAACCAGCAGCGGTTTGTAGATTATATCAAGACAACCATCCTGTATCCAGAGGAGAATAGGGAAAGTTAGGACCACTCCGACACCTTGGAATGCCAGGTACAAAGGGGGGTTACTCATCAGGAGTGGCTCGTCTCAAGCTGGTGAAGAAATCCAAAACCCCTACCCGCCTGGTTCGAGTGGTCAGTGGTAGGTTGCTAGGCAAGACTCAGGGATAGAATAATATTTTTAGGGGGGACTGTCAGGGATCATTACCATGTATATTGTTTGAAAAATATTATCCTTACATATATATATATATATTCAGTATATTACACAAAGAGATTGGATTCATGGAGCACAAAGAGCCTGCATAACACGCCTATGGAAGACATCGCCCCCTGGAATGCAAAGAGGAGTGTGCAGAAGAATGTACAGGAAAACTTACAACAGAGGAGCCAATGGGACTTAACCCGTTAGTGACCGCCAATACGCCTTTTAACGGCGGCCACTAACAGGCTTTATTCTGATGCATGTGCCTTTTTACGGCACTGCATCAGGATAAAATAAACAGAGCAGGGAGTGTCAAATCTCCCCGCTCTCAGCTGCTAGAGGCAGCTGAGGGCTGGGAGCGTCCCTGCTCTGCCGGGTGAGATCGATATTAGTATCGATCTCACCCGTTTAACCCTTCAGATGCGGTGCGCAATAGCGTGCACCGCATCTGAGTGGTTTTGGAGAGAGGGACGGAGCTCCCTCTCTCCCCCACCGACACCCGGCGATACGATCGCCGAGTGTCTGTGTCTCTTATGGCAGCCGAGGCCTAATAAAGGCCCCCAGGTCTGCCTGGAGCGACTGCCTGCTAGATCATGCCGGAGGCATGACCTAGCAGATGCCTGGCCGTTTTAAACGGACAGGAAGTAATACACTGCAATACAAAAGTATTGCAGTGTATTACAATAGCGATCGGAGAATCGCATATTATAGTCCCCTAGTGGGACTAGTAAAAAAGTTAAAAAAAAGTTTCATAAAGTTAATGAGAAAAAAAATTAAAAACCCAGCTTTTCCCCTTACACAATGCTTTACTCAAGTATTGACCTGATGTTTGTACAATAAGATGTTAGCAGTTCTCTAGACGTTGTCCCAAAGTTAGTTTGTTTAATAACTGTATTTAAGAAGTGTTGTGGGAATATTAAATTCTGAAGTTTAGTTTTATGTAAAGTTCTAGACCAGCCTTAGCATTGGACTATTAGAGTCATGCGTCAGATAAAAGGTACAGAAGCGGAATATTCCCATTCGAAACATTTTTATTTGTTTATTTTTGTCGTGAAAGGGAAATTTTAGAGCAGAGAATTCTGTGCAGTGTATATGTGTATGTATAGATATGTATATAAAGAAGAAGAATCAGTTTGTAAGTTTTAGTTACTGACCAGTGTGAACGTTTAAAATAAATCTGTTAATGTTCTCCTTCAAGTTAATTATCTGATAAAGATCAATTACTGATTAGGCTATAAAAAGCTTGTTCTTCACAGGAAGAGTCCAACTGGGAGCGGAAGGCGTGAGAACCAGATTCTAACAGAATGTGGACGGATAAGGGAAGATGAGCCGGTAACACCCAAGGCACTCTTGATGGCACTTGCATTGATGGTGTATGACCTCACATATGCCCCAAGACTGCAAGGATCGACGTGGTAAGATCTAATTGGTATGTCCCAGGCTTTACAGCTGATGCTGCTAAATTCTGTTAGAGCTGTTTGATTTGCCTACAGAACAGTCCTGGCAGACCGGTGCCAACCTTATCATACCCGCCTCCCCGGAAGAGAACCGACCTTGAGAGGCCTTCCCAGGTAGAACGAACCAGATTAGAGTAAGAAAAATAGGTTTAAGACACTTGTCAGATAAACATGTGGAATCTGTGTATGTTTCTGTGAGGTGGAGATGTTCTAGGCAATCAGCTGAGATCAAGGTACAAATCCTGCTGAAAGGGTATCACCAAGTGTAAATGAAATGTACCCAATAATTACACATCTTCTAGGTGCCCTGTCCATTGTAACAGAGAAGTTTTTCCTTATATAAAGGTGTTTGATGTCATTTAAGGGCCTGACATTATTGTATGTACTTAGAACAACGTTTATAATGTATGCGGATGATGTTATCACCAGATTAGTATTTATTTTAACAATTGACAAGAGTTGGGGGTCCCCAGCAAGTGCCAGTAAATATGAACTAAAAGACTTTTAACACGATGAACTCCATCACTGAGATGCGGCAGGCACAGCCTGAGCCACTACAACGCGTTTATCATGAACTGACGGCAGTGTCACAATTCTAAGCGGCCGCCCAGACAAGTAACTTGCCAGAGGAAGAGTACAGATGCGGAGGGTTTGATAGTCACAATACAACTCCACTAATCCGCCTACGTGGGATCTCACCCCAGGCTCACAACATGAGGTGCTATGTACAGCCTGATGACGTAAACTAAAGGAGACGGTGTCGGACAGATGAGAAGGACCAAACCAAGTCCTGATGACATCAGCAAAGATCAAAGTAAAGACCAAAGACCTGAGTGAATCCGTCAGCAGGATCAAGTGTTTTGATACGTAAGTGACTAGGAGGGGGTAATAATAACTCCCCCACTGGACACCAACGTAGTCTGACTCCACAATTGTGTGGGTTACCCTGAGGGTGACAGTCAGTGAAGAGCAGAAGACAGGAGAAGAAGAAGACGATGGTGTACAGGACTGGCAATGAACTGATGGGACCCGAAACCTGAGGGTGATAGCATTATGATTATTAGTTGAGGCCCTATTGTTTATAATGTCTGAGGTTTATAATTATGTGTGTAAATATGCCACGGTGCTGCAAATTACAATCTGAGGAGTTTTGTGTGGAGGCGTGAGGTGAAGGTCACTGTGCTGCCCATGACCTGTTATATCTGCAGGGGTAAAAGTCCCATTAGGACAGTAAGTGACAGTGCGACAGTTGTTACCATTAATAAAATGTAGACCGGATTAATTATATATATATTACAACCAGCAGCGGTTTGTAGATTATATCAAGACAACCATCCTGTATCCAGAGGAGAATAGGGAAAGTTAGGACCACTCCGACACCTTGGAATGCCAGGTACAAAGGGGGGTTACTCATCAGGAGTGGCTCGTCTCAAGCTGGTGAAGAAATCCAAAACCCCTACCCGCCTGGTTCGAGTGGTCAGTGGTAGGTTGCTAGGCAAGACTCAGGGATAGAATAATATTTTTAGGGGGGACTGTCAGGGATCATTACCATGTATATTGTTTGAAAAATATTATCCTTACATATATATATATATATTCAGTATATTACACAAAGAGATTGGATTCATGGAGCACAAAGAGCCTGCATAACACGCCTATGGAAGACATCGCCCCCTGGAATGCAAAGAGGAGTGTGCAGAAGAATGTACAGGAAAACTTACAACAGAGGAGCCAATGGGACTTAACCCGTTAGTGACCGCCAATACGCCTTTTAACGGCGGCCACTAACAGGCTTTATTCTGATGCATGTGCCTTTTTACGGCACTGCATCAGGATAAAATAAACAGAGCAGGGAGTGTCAAATCTCCCCGCTCTCAGCTGCTAGAGGCAGCTGAGGGCTGGGAGCGTCCCTGCTCTGCCGGGTGAGATCGATATTAGTATCGATCTCACCCGTTTAACCCTTCAGATGCGGTGCGCAATAGCGTGCACCGCATCTGAGTGGTTTTGGAGAGAGGGACGGAGCTCCCTCTCTCCCCCACCGACACCCGGCGATACGATCGCCGAGTGTCTGTGTCTCTTATGGCAGCCGAGGCCTAATAAAGGCCCCCAGGTCTGCCTGGAGCGACTGCCTGCTAGATCATGCCGGAGGCATGACCTAGCAGATGCCTGGCCGTTTTAAACGGACAGGAAGTAATACACTGCAATACAAAAGTATTGCAGTGTATTACAATAGCGATCGGAGAATCGCATATTATAGTCCCCTAGTGGGACTAGTAAAAAAGTTAAAAAAAAGTTTCATAAAGTTAATGAGAAAAAAAATGAAAAACCCAGCTTTTCCCCTTACACAATGCTTTACTATTAAAAAAACAAAATAAAGTAAAAAAGTTACACATATTTGGTATCGCCGCGTCCGTAACGACCCCGACTATAAATTTATAACATTATTTAACCCGCACGGTGAACGCCGTAAAAATTTTTATAAAAAACTATGGAAAAATTGCTGTTTTCTGTGAATCCTGACTTTAAAAAAATGTTATAAAAAGTGATCAAAGTCGCATCTACTCAAAAATGGTACCAATAAAAACTACAAGTCTTCCCGCAAAAAAAAAGCCCTCATACAACCGCATCGGCGAAAAAATGAAAACGTTACGGCTCTTCAAATATGGAGACACAAAAACAAATAATTTTGAAAAAAAAGCGTTTTTACTGTGTAAAAGTAGTAAAACATACAAAAACTATACAAATTTGGTATCGTTGCAATCGTAACAACCCGCTGAATAAAGTTATGGTGTTATTTATATCACACGGTAAACGCCGTTGATTTAAGACGCGAAAAAGAGTGGCGAAATTTCAGGTTTTTTTCTATTCCCCCCCAAAAAAAAGTTAATAAAAGTTAATCAATAAATAATATGTCCCCCAAAATGGTGCTATTAAAAAGTACAACTTGTCCCGCAAAAAACAAGACCTTATACAGCTATGTCAAAGCAAAAATAAAAGAGTTATAGCTCTTGGAATGCGACGATGGAAAAACGTAAAAAATGGCTTGGTCATTAAGGTCTAAAATAGGCTGGTCATTAAGGGGTTAAGCAAGTCCCACATCTCGAGGGAGGGGCATGTGTCTCCTCTGTCTGTTTCTTTGTTCTGAATAAAGTTCAGTTCTCCTCTTTTCTGATGAAGGGAAAGTGTGTAGCGAACATTTCTGACTCGTTCACTTCTTTCCAGGCATGCCTTCAGCTTTCAATTTACAGAGGTGGTTATTCGGTGTGAAATGACAGGGAGAAAGGAGCTTCCCTGATATACGGACCTGACAGTTTGGAAGGGAGGGGACCGCATCGGAGCGGTTTTCCCGGTCATCGGGTAATCTGCCTCTGAAGCCTAGGCTGTTAGCAACAAGCTTGGCTTCAGAGTGATGATCGGAGACCAATAAAAGTGGTCTCCGTTCATGTGATCACTGTGAGAGCCATTCACTGTTGTCACAAAATGAAAAACAAAGTGTTTCTCCTACCTGTCTCTCTGTCTCTCCTCGCACTTGTTACTCTGTATGAGAAGAGACAGAATTTTACTGTGACACCAAAGACACAAAATTACAAAAAATCTAATATATAAACTTTATATAAACTTCAATTGTATACCTAGGCTAGGGTTATCCTTAGGGCACGTTCACACGTGGCAGAGTTTTTCCGCTGCATATGTTGATGCAGATTTGGGGCATTTACGCAATGAATCTGCACCAACATTTGCATATTTGACAGGTAGTTCAGACGTTGCAGAAAAGACAGCGGACTTGCCACATATTTCAGTTTTTGCATTGCAAAGGCTGAAATACGCAGTGAAATTCCGCTTCTTCTCCGCAACAGACAGTGCATGCTGCGGACAGAAAATTCTGCACTGCAGCCTATGATCCGCAGCAGAGTTTTCTGCAACGTCTGCACTAACTTTCCTAAAAATGTATAGAAACAAATGTAAAAAACGGCCGCTGGAGAATTCCACTGCGGACTGTCCGCAGCGGAATTCCACAGCAATTCCGCCACGTGTGAACATGCCCTTAGGGTTAGTCTAGGGTTATTCTAGGTTCTATTCTGGAGTTAGTCTAGTGTTAGCCTAGGTTTAGCCTAGGGTTTTTGTGTAGCGTACGTGTGTGACGTCTGTGTATTTTTTTTGTGTAAAAAAAAAAAGTTTAAAAATATATATGTTAAAAAAAACTTTTATAGTCTAGGTATTTGTTCGACATCAGTTTTTTGTGTAGCGTACTTTTGTGACGTCCGTGTATTTTTGTCTGTGAAAAAAGAAAAAGTAAAGAAAAAATAATAAAATTTGTCTGCGTGTGCGTCTGGTTACAGTTTTTGTTGTACGTGTGTGTAATTACAATGGCCCATAGAAGGTTCACGGTGGAAGAGGCATACGCCATGTTAATTTCTGACTCTGATGAAAGCAATACAAAAACCGCGTCCGAGGTAGAAATGTTGTCTACGATTTTTTTTAAATATTCACTACAGATGAACTATTGGAGCTGGTTGTCAACCAAACCAATCTGTATGCTCGCCAATTATTTGCTGAAAAGCCAACGTCCTCCTATGCAAAGCAGTGGCACCCCACAAATACTGGCGAACTTAAAAAAAAATTGGGGTTCATCCTCAACATAGGGTTAGTGAAAAAGCCCTAAATCCGGTCATATTGGGCAACAAGCCGTACACATGCCACACCTGTTTTTCCAGCCGTTATGACCAGAAGCAGATATGAAGTGCTAATGCGCTTCCTTTATTTTAACGACAATCACCAGCCACCCCCCCCCCTCCTCGGCCGTGACCACCTGTATAAAATAAGGCCCCTGATAAAAAATTTGGAGGAGTCATTTATGCCGGGGTACAACCCGAAGAAAGCCTAGCAGTGGATGAATCGCTGATGAGTTACAAAGGCAGGCTCTCATTCCGCCAGTACATCCCCTCAAAAAGAGAGCAAAATATGGGGTTAAAATCGACAAGCTCCGTGAGAGCGGTACAGGCTACACATCTGCCTTTAGAATTTATGAAGGCAAAGACCGTGATATTACCCACATTATTAACTCATTTACTTTCACACTGTTTTTGTAGGAAGAACCAAAAGGGAGGGTTCGCTTATTGGATAATGTTTCACTGTAAAAATGCAGCAATACTGTATTTTATGGAAAAAAAACTATTTTTTATATCTTTCCACTTATTAAAAATACTCACTATACCCCTAGATGAATATTAGCAGAACATTTATACTTGTCAAAATGACCTGCATTACCACGGCAAATATAGCGGGGTTCCCTAAAATCAGCTCCGGCGTAAAAAGGCCTCCAAAAGCCAAAATTGACTCCTATGATATGCCCTATAACGGGTCCATATAATAGATTAGACGCACATATTTGGTATCGCCGTACACGGGAGAAATAGCAGCATGTGGAAAGGTGTCACTTTTACCAGTATGTCATATGGTGTTTTCGAAATGGCTTAAGAAAAGTGACACTTTTGTAAAAAAAAAATGCAATTTAGATTTTTTTGGCCCAAGTTCGGACAAATTTTGTAAAAAGTGTGAAGGGTTAAAACAGAAATTGAACCGCTAGAAATATAATTTAGGGTGTGTATTTTTTTGTATTATTTTTGGTAAATTCTAACAATCTGCCACTCCAGTACTATGGCAAATGCAGCATGGTGAACTAAAATTAATTGTGGTCTGACAGGCCTCCAAAAGCCAAAATGGACTCCTTTTATGATATGCCCTATAACGGGTCCATATAATAGATTAGACACACATATTTTGTATCGCCGTACACGGGAGAAATAGCAGAATGTGGAAAGGTGTCACTTTTACCAATATGTCATATGGTACAGATAAAAACAAGGGGACATATAACACAAAAACACCAAAAAAGGCCATACTTACAAATGGACACAGACAGGTCAGAAACGCTGATGAAGGAGAGTGAACAGGTGCTTTAAATAATAATAGCCACTCCCAATAGTAGTGAGGGGAGTGGCGTGTGGTGAATGGGATGTGTAGTAAAAAATAATAAATGAATAGTGTATGTGCAAGTGATAATAATAAGGGTGAAATATAGGGGGCAGTAATGAGTAAAGTGCATAAATAAAAATAAATTAATAATGGGGTGCCAGTGTGTGAAACATGGAGGGATAGTGTGTAGGTCATGAGGCCCAGCGTGTATAGCCAGGTAGAAGCCTATTTGTGACGACTTGATAAGTCATAGAGCGGGCTACCCTGCTTACTATGCCAAACAACAGCACACCATACTCTCCCAGCATCAAAGACCCGGCTGTGTCCAAAAGAAGCAAATATAAGTAAGAATGAAAAATACCTGGGGTATTAGTAATCATTTTGGCCAAAATGACGCAAGCTCGAAATCCACGATAAGGATCCCCAGACTTGCGAGTCCCTAACTGGAACTAAATGTTCCTGATACAAAAACCAAACAGATAAAAACAAGGGGACATATAACACAAAAACACCGAAAAAGGCCATACTTACAAATGGACACAGACAGATCAGAAACGCTGATGAAGGAGAGTGAACAGGTGCTTTAAATAATAATAGCCGCTCCCCTAGTCTTGAGTGGAGTGGCGTGTGGTGCATGGGAGAGGAAGCGTAATCTCGCGAGATTACGCGGTAAATGACAGGTTACAACGAGATTACGCGTCCTCTGCTGTAACTACCACAGACAGAGTAACGAAGTGCAGAGATTGTGAATAGACATCCCGTGGAATGTCAGGTTCGGTCGTTGGACTACGTCGGATTCGAGGACTACTTCGACGACGGCGTTTTTATTTTCAATAAAATTATTAATGAGGGTTGTGTGGGGGGGGGGGGGTTTGTTTCAATAAAATATTTTTTCTGTGTGTGTGTTTTTTTTTTAACTTAACTGCTTACTGCTAGTAATGGCAGCTTTCTGATATGCAGCATCCATTACAGAGGCGGGGGTGCCGGGAAGAGCCGGGTAAGAGCCAGTACCTGACCATGTGCAGTGATGGTCGAGTACCGGGGCAGCCACAGGCTGATATTATTAGGCTGGGAAAAGCCAGAAACATTGGCCCTTCCCACCCTGGTAATGCTAGGCTGCTGCTGCTTTATTGTATCTGGCTGATCATGAAAAATGGGGGGGACCCCATGTTGTTTTTTTCAGTTGTTTATTTAAAAAACCTGCCAGATACAACAAAGCAGCAGCAGGCTAGCATTACCAGGGTGGGAAAGACCATTGGGTGGGAAAGCCCCCAAAGGCCGGCCCTGCCTAATGGACACCATGTGTCAAACACTCCCCAGAAACAGGGGGTGGAAGAGTAATGATGACACAGCATAAAGTCTGCCTTACCTATGGGTGTCATCATATGGCCCAGAAAAAATTTAGACAGCGCCCCGATGCGCGTTTCACAATATACAGCTTTTTCAAGGGCTGCAGATCCTATGTACGTGCTCAGAATAAATATTAAACGGAAGTGATCAGGTGATGTGCTTACAGCCAATCGGGACACCGGTCAACGGCGCATGCGCGCGATTTAGGTGAGAGCGCGGGAACACCAATCACCGGTCGCCATGACACTACTGCGCGTGCGCAGCTCCCAGGACGCGTCACTAGGGAGACGGCGCAGGCACAGAGTGCCCAGGCTGACGACTGGCGAAGGAGTCCCACGCCCCACATCGCCGCTCATGCGCAACCCCAGCTAGGATAATGAAAGTACATCCAGGAACCGTTATTTGGGATATCACAAATGATGTGTATAGTTTTACAGGCGTGATCATCCTTAAAGTGAGTTTTGGGGAACCACAAAGGTGTATACCACCAGTAAAGTTATTTTTGTATTTTGGAATTTCCAAAACACAAAAATAACTTTACTGGTGGTATATACCTTTGTGGTTCCCCAAAACTCACTTTGTATATATATAAAAAAGTGAGGGTATCAGCAAAATCTCTATTTTTGACCATTAAAATCTGTTCTGCTTGAACAATCTCAGCCAATACTCTCATATCCAGTGTGTTATCATTTATGGCTCAATTTAAAATTTCAGATCAAATCAATTCAAGACTTTTAAAACAGAGAGAAGAGCTCTCTAGTACTTTCCTATTGAATACAGTGTCAGATTCACAGCATTCGGAGAAAAATCTGGATGCTGATGAACTCCTAAAAAAATTTAAGGACTTACAGATAAGACAAATACAGTCCACGTGGACCAAGTCAATTCTATCACAGTACTTGGAGCAAGGATTAATTTCAAGAGGTTTACGAATCTCCCTCTTTCCCTCATATGAGTTATCAAAAGCAGGATTGAGAGAGAGGTGGGAAACAGCCTTGACAAATTGCTCTAAAACTCTGATGGAAATTTTGATCGAAGATGAGTCTTGCATTTTAGAGAGAGTAGAAAAAGAAATAGAAACACTCACTCCTGAACTACAGACTCATGAAAGTACACGTGGATTTGAAGAAGCCTTTAATAAAGCTTTAGATCAAGTTGACATTGTAGAAACAAAAGTTAAAAATAGAAAAAGAAGGAAATACCTAAGGGATCAATCAGATTATCTTAAGGGGGAAGTATACCAATGGGGAAAAAAGAAATCTACTCGGTTTAACAATAAAAACCAGACAAGAAAACCTGATCATTTTGGGACACATAACTTTACAGACACGGACACGGAGGCAACAGAAGCCTCAGAGTCAGAATCAGAATACCCAGTACAAAGAAATAGAATTAGACAAAAAGATCTGCCTAAGAGAAAGCCAGAATTAAACAAAGAGCTAAACCCCAATTCGGAAGTCCCTTTTTTACGGGACAGAGGGACATGGGGTTTCAGGGGATCCCAGAGAGGGAAAAAGAGAAACCAAACACATCAAAGGATGTAACCTATATCAACAAAACTGTACCTTTGGATTCACTACAAGTCATAAATCTCTCCAAACATTCTTTGACAGGAGCACAAGCTAAAATTTTGAAAAGAGGTTTACATTTTTGCCTGACAACCAGATTAAATAAATTCTCCATAATTAAAGATCTACACCTTTTTGGACGCAAACTCACTTACAAAAAGATTTTTTCTAAACATGAGCATAATACGCAGCTAGAAAATCAAACTGTGACATTTCCAGAAGATACATTACTAGAGCAGGAAATGGAGACTATTAGGGATTTGGAAGAACTTCTCTTGGATAACCTTAACCAAGAAGAAACAAAAAATCTAATTTTTGGAACCAAAAAACATCTCAAACCAAAATCTACTGTGATGCCACCTATGGATACATGCCCAGCTATAAAGGTTTTTGTGGATTTAGTCAGTAGGGACATATTGTCACTTCTGGCCCATACAATGAATGACAACATCTCGCAGGAAGAACAAAAAGCGATAAAAGAACTTAAATTATGGGATGATGTAGTCTACAAATGATCCGATAAAGGTGGTAATATTGTTATCTGGCCTAAGGATAAATATATACATGAGGGCAAGCGTCAATTACTTGATAGAAATTGCTATAAACCACTATGGGGTGACCCCACATCGCAATTTGTAGAAGAATATAAAATCATGATAGAAGAGGGCTATGGCGTGGCAGCCATATCCCTCAATGAGAAAAAATATTTAACAGTCAAAGATCCTAGGGTATCTACTTTATATCTGCTTCCTAAAATACATAAAAACAAGGAGAATCCTCCAGGAAGACCCATAGTCTCTGGTATGGGAAATTTAACCGAAAAATGCAGCATTTGGTTGGATCATGAACTTAGAGATATAGTCTACCAGCTGCCTTCCTACACTAGAGACACAATGCAGATTCTAAAAGAGATAGAAGGGATTAATTTAAACCCTACTTGTGACTTGTGATGTGGAAAGCCTCTATACAAGTATTGACCACTCCAGAGGATGTAGAGCTGTAGAATTCTTTCTATGTAAAGACACCAATCACAACCCTATACGGAAAAACTTCATTCTCCGGGCCCTCAAATTTATTCTCACCCGAAACTACTTTTTATTCGATGGTCGCTTCTATTTACAAACTCGCGGAACGGCAATGGGAGCAGCAGTTGCTCCTACCTTTGCTAATATTTATTTGGGTTGGTGGGAGGAAATGATCATCTTTGATGACAGAATGCGGTATTATACAAATCATGTCAGTCTATGGCGGCGTTTTATAGACGATATTTTTGTGGTTTGGAGCGACACTGTCTCCAACCTTCAAGAATTTATACAACAACTTAATGATAATGACTTCAATCTTAAATTGACCTTGGATTTTAGCTATAGCTCAATACCATTCTTGGACATTAACTCTCCATTATCATCTTTGTATATTTTAAACACTGACTTATACAGGAAAGAAACTGCCACCAACAGTCTGTTAGATGCTGAGAGTGCAAACTCTCCTAGCACTATTAGGGGAATTCCCAAAGGAGAATTCCTGCGTCTGAGACGCAATTGCTCAACATTTGAGATCTTTAAGAAAAGAGCTGCAGAATTAAGACTAAGATTACAAACTAGGAATTACTCTAATAGAAGCATAAAAGAAGGCTATAATATAGCATTACGAACAAACAGAACTGATCTCCTAACTCCAAAGAAAAAAGATCTTGAATTCCCACGCCAACCAAGATTTATTACTGACTATCATGAAGATTGGAATCAAATGCTTGATATTTTAAACAAACACTGGCATGTTCTAAAAACTGATATAGATCTTGAAAAAATTCTGGGAGAAAGAATTCCCACAGGATATCGTAAGAGTAAAAGTATCTCAGATATATTGGTTTCAAGTCATTTCTCCCGAACGAATAATCAACCAAAAATCATAGCACCAGGATTCCATCCTTGCAAGCTATGCAGGGCATGTAAAATTCTAAAAAAGTACAAAGACCTTTCTGGATGGGTCAGGTAAGAGTTACACAATAAGGGAACACATTAGATGTTCATCAACAGGTGTTATCTACTGCCTCGAGTGCCCTTGTGGCCTTAGATATGTAGGAAAGACAAAAAGAGAACTGAGGATTAGAATCAGAGAGCATATTGGTTCTATCCTAAATTATGAAAAAAACAAACTAGACAGCCATGCACAAAATAAACCTTTTACCCCGACCCCAATTGCTAGACATTGCAAGCAATATCATAATCTAGATTGGACAAACCTCAAAGGATGGGCAATTTGCCAACTCAAAATGGGCATAAGAGGAGGCAATTTGGATGAGGCCCTTTTAAAAAGAGAAAGTCAGTGGATTTTTCAGATGAATTCTGTCAATCCAAATGGCCTAAATTTTGGTTGCGTTCTGTGAATAAAAATCTTTTAAAAACCCTCAAAAAACAAATAAATACTTTTTTGATACATAAACAATTAATCAACCTTTACTGGTAACTCATCATAAGTATGAAAAAGATATTTTGGTAATTTATTACGCTAAATATTTTGTACCCCTACCTATTTCTTCTCTTTTCCTATAAAATATAAAAATTGGTTGAGGACTACCTATGGATGTCATTTCAGTATATGGAAGAATATCAACTAGATGATAGAAAAATATGTAATGGGAGATAAATATACACATAGAAAATTATGTACTTTAGATAATGCAATAAATATTGAAAAATTAAGTACAGTGATCCTCTATAAACTCCCTAGATGATATTGGAGATATCTTTCTCGTCATATTTGATTGAGCTATACATGCGTGTATGGAAAATAGTTTGATATAAATTCATCTGAGATATAGTTGATATCCATATGTAATTTGGAAACTCACAATTTGAATAGATAAGGAAACTAATAGCAACAGTTAATATCATAATAAAACACCATTCTAAATTGATTTTTCTGTTAAAAGATAACATTGAGCCTCAGGACAGATATTTAGAATTGGTCTACCTGTCATCCACACACTGTTATATTTAAAACAATCCTATTGGCCCCCTTGGCTGTCACTCAGTACTTACGATACTTAAGGGCGTCAGAACCGGCGGGTTACACCCCAAGAGGAAGCCGGAATGCCGGCGAAACGCGCGTCGAGTGTCCAGTCATACTAATGAAATCAATGTATAAGGTCCTAGCCTTATCAAATGCTACCAGCAACAACAATTAATAGTCGGTAGAGACTTACATGTGGAAGCGCTGCTCCCTGTAGGAGAGCGGTGCGTGTATCTTGACAGACGCTGCAGGGTGAAATCCCTGACAGCGTTTACTAAGCCAGCTGACCTGTAAAGCGGGCTAATCAGACCACCAATAGTGCTGCTATTCACTGCCTTTTCCATGAAAACGGAGACAAAGAAAATAAACAGCAAGCAGCTCACGAATATAGCACATTACCAAGTGCAACTCAAATTGAATTTATAGAGCTTACAAAGCACGCTCACACATACAAGCGGCTTTGTCAATATTACAATCTGCTGCTATTTACTGCCCTTCACGGAAAGCGGCGATAACAGACAGCAAGTAGCCCATAAATATAGCAGATTACAAAGTAAAATTTTATCTGCAAACAGGCGAAACATATCACTGCTGATCCCAATAACGAGGATCGGTAGTGCATGCTATATGCAATACACAAGCTATCTGGCTTAAATACCGCATAGTGCCACTGTTCACAGCCCTTTAAAAAACCTAATGTGGGAACTAACTATGAGCACATTATAATCAGAGCACTCTCTGTAGTACTCATTCACACAGATTACCGCACTGCAGCTATTTCTGTCAGAGATGGCCAGCGTGGTATAACAATACAATGTGGACTGCTGTAGGAATTTAACCCCTTCAGGACTGAGCCTGTTTTGGCCTTCAGGACGAAGCCGATTTTTCAAATCTGACATGTGTCCCTTTGTGTGGTAATAACTCCGGAATGCTTTTGCCTATCCAAGTGATTCTGAGATTGTTTTCTCGTGACATATTGTACTTTATGTTAGGGAAAAAATGTGGTCGATAAATTTAATATTTATTTGTAAAAAACACCAAGATTTGAAGAAAATTTGCAAAAATTTGCATTTTTCTAAATTTAAATGTATCTGCTTGTAAAACAGATAGTAATACCACACAAATTAGTCACTAGTTACCATTTCCCATATGTCTACTTTAGTTTGGCATTGTTTTTTGAATATTCTTTTATTTTTCTAGGACGTTACAAGACTTAGAACTTTAGCAGCAATTTTCATATTTTCTAGAAAATTTAAAAAGGCGATTTTTACAAGGACCAGTTCAGTTCTGAAGTGGCTTTGAGGGCCTTCTATATTAGAAAGTCCCCATAAATCACCCCATTTTGAAAACTGCACCCCTCAAAGTATTCAAAACAGCATTCAGAAAGTGTTTTAACCCTTTAGGCGTTACACAGGAATTAAAGCAAAGTAGAGGTGAAAGTTACAAATTTCATTTTTTTTTTTACAACATTCATTTGTAATAAAAAATATTCTATACCACAGAAGGTTTTACCCGAGAAATGGAACTTATTATTTATTGCCCAGATTCTGCAGTTTTTAGAAATATCCCACATGTGGCCCTAGTGCGCTAATTTACTGAAATACAGGCCTCAGAAGCAAAAAAGCACCTAGTGGATTTTGGGGCCTCCTTTTTTTTAGCATATATTTTAGGTACCATGTCAGGTTTGAAGAGGTCTTGTAGGGCCAAAACAATAAAAAAAAAAAAAAGTGACCTCATTTTGGAAACTACACCCCTCAGGGAATTTATCTAGGGGTATAGTTAGCATTTTGAACCCACAGTTTTTTTGCTAAATTTATTTGAATTAGTATGGGAAGATGAAAATCTACTTTTTTTCTGAAAAAACGTAGAAATGTTTAATTTTTTCAAGGAATAAAAGAGAAAAAACACTCCAACATATGTAAAGCAATTTCTCCCGATGACAGCAATACCCCATATGTGGTAATAAACTGCTGTCTGGACCCACAGCAGGACTCCGAAGGGAAGGAGCACCATTTGGATTTTGAAATTCTGATTTTGCTGGAATAGTTTTCAGTGCCGTGTTACGTTTGAAATGCACTGGAGGGTACAAAATAGTGGAAACCCCCAGAAAGTGACCCCATTTTGGAAACTACACTCATCAAGGAATTTTTCTAGGGGTAAATTTAGCATTTTGACCCCACAGTTGTTTTGCTGAATTAATTGGAATTATTCTGTAAAGGTAAAAATCTACTTTTTTTCTGAAAAAAGGTAGCCATTTTTAATTTTTACAAGGAATAAAGGAGAAAAAGCACCCTAAAATTTGTACAATTTCTCCCAATTACGGAAATATGCCATATGTGGTATTAAACTGCTGTTTGGACCCACAGCAAGGCTCAGAAGGGAAGGAGCGCTATTTGGCTTTTGGAGATCAAATTTAGCTGAAATGGTTTTTTGGTGCCATGCCGCATTTGCAAAGCCCCTGAGAGGCCAAAACAGTGGAAACCCCCCAAAAGTGGAAATTACACCACTTAAAGAATCTATCTAGGGGTATAGTGGGCATTTAGACCCCACAAGTCTTTTGCAGGATTTATTAGAATTAGGCCGTGAAAATGAATATCGACATTTCTTCCACTAAAATGTTGCATTTTTTCAATTTCACAAAAGATAAAGGAGAAAATGCACCCCAACACTTGTAAAGCAATTTCTTCCGAGTACGGCAATACCCCACGTGTGGGCATAAATGTTTTTTCATTAGAAAGTAATTAACCCTTTCTGGACTGATCCATTTTTTTCTTTTCCTTTTTAGTTTTTTCCTCCCCGCGTTCCAAGAGCCACAACTTTTTTATTTTTCAGTCAATAGAGCGGTATTAGGGCTCATTTATTGAGGGACGAGCGGTCGTTTTTATTGGTACCATTTTTTGGTAAATACAACTTTTTGAGCACTTTTTATTACATTTTTAGGTATAGCCAAGGTGACCAAAAAACAGTGATTTTGCTGTTTTAAATGCTTTATTTTTCACGTGAGACGCTCCATACATCACCCCCCACACTAAGACATGCTATGTTGTGGTGCGCGAAGGGGTTAATGTGCAGCGCATGGTGCGGAGTGAAAATTACAATTTTCCACTCATATGCCATTTTAGTGAACTACATGTTATGCCCAGTTTGTGCCACTGAAGACGAATACCTCATAAAATATTAAGCGGGTTCTCCTGCGATGCCATATCTATGGGCGTAAACTGGTGTTTAGGCACGCTGCAGGGCTCAGAAGGGAGGGAGCGGCATTTGGCTTTTGGGGCGCAGATGTAGCTTGGTAGTTGTTCTGTTTGGGGTTTTACTGGTGTTTCAGTTTATAATGTGGGGGCATATGTTATCTGTGCGGGGTACATCAGGGCATAATAAGAGGGTATAATAATGCAGTAAATACATAATAATCCGCAGATATGTGGCCGGTGTCGCACTGATAAAAGGCGCCCGATCTTATCTGATTTTGGAACACTCTGCACATTTTGCATCGCCATATTCTGAGAGCCAGAACGGTTTTATTTTTTTTCCACCGGAGCTGTGTGAGGGTTTATTCTTTGCGGGGCAATCTGTAGTTTTCATTGGTGCCATTTTGGGGTACCAGAAATTTTTTTGATCACGTTTTATTCCATTTTTTGGCAAGCAAGGTGACCAAAAACCATCAATTCTGACACAGTTTTTTATTCTTTTTTTTTATGGCGTTCACCCTGGGCTATAAATTACCATTATATTTTATACTGCGGGTCGGTACGATTACGGCGATACCATATGCATATAATTTTTTGATGTTTTGCAGCGTTTGCTCAATAAAATCACTTATTTATAAAATAAATTATTTTCTGGGTCACCATATTCTGAGAGTGATAACACTTTTATTTTTCAGTCAAAAATGCGGTGTAAGGGCTTGTTTTTTGCGGGACGGGATGTAGTTTGTATTGGTACCATTGTGGCGTACATGCGACTTTTTGATCACTTTTTATTGTATATTTTGGGAGGGTTGGTAACCAAAAAATTGTGATTCGGACACGGTTTTTCGTTTATTTTTTTCGCGGTGTTCACCGTGCGGGAAAAATAATATTAACGTTTTATAGTTGGGGTCGTTACGAACGCGGTGATACCAAATATGTGTACTTTTTTTATCGTGTTAATTTTTTGCCTATAATAAAAGACTTATTATAGGAAAAAAAGCATTCTTTGTTTATGTCACTTCTAACTTTTATTTTTACACTTTTTCAAAACATTTTTATTATCTTTTTTTTACTTTTTTTACTTGTCCCACTAGGGGACACTTAGACTTGCAGCTCTGATCGCTGCTGGAATACATTACACTACACACGTAGTGTAATGTGTTCTAACTGTCATTGTGACGTAACTGTCACACTGACAGGAAGCATCGGAGGACCGACCGGAGGCTGCTCCTCCGAGGCTTCCGTACATGGCAACCCGGAGGTCATTGTCTGGCCATAAGAAGGATCGCCAGCCCCTGCAAATGCATGTGGGGGGCTGCCGATCCGCTGTAAACCTCTTCAATGTGGTGATCGCAATCGACCACCACATCGAAGGGGTTAATTGCCGATTTCAGCGGCGACAGGCCGCTGATCGGCAACAGGGAGAGCAGGGCAGACACCCTGCACAGTTAACCGCCGCTGCGGTGTAGCGCCGCGCGGCGGTTAACTGTCAAAGCACTGACGTTAGGTGTGCAAAGTTACTGCACACATTGACGTTCATTAACGTCAAGGTGCGGGAAGGGGTTAATAATTATAATTGACCAAAATAAAAAACTAAACCAGCACAATACTATAGTGCAATTCATCCTTATGAATATAGATTAACAGCAAGTGCAGATACATTCATTGAACACAAGAGAACTTTAAATTACTGATAATATCTATAGAATAGCAAGCTTATACTGACACACTTAGTGCACAGCATAGAACAAGAATTTGATACAATGTCTATTTACTAATAGAAAATAATGTAACTATCAGTGCACACAAAAACTGATACAATGTTCAATGACTGACAGCAAATGCTGATTCATACAGTGCATACAATAAACCAGTGTGATCAGATTTTTACTCACCTCAGCAAGTAATAAAGTCCAACCTTGTTGTTGCATGATAGTAGCAATAGATAATAGAATATATATAAGACAAATTTTGTTCTTCAAGTGCAGGACAAGGGGTCTTCTGCACTGCTATAAAAATTTGACCTACATTGAGAAATATATAGAAATATATATTTTTTAGAATTATTTTAACCAAAATATATTAATAAAGTTTATTGTTTTCAATTCCTAAAAGGAACCACAATTCTTTTCCCCTTTTCCTATTTCCAAAATACAAAAAAAAAAGTGATCATCCTTAAGCCCCATCCCATTAGTCTGTGACAGCAAAAATGTGATATAAAGAACTAGTGAATCGGCACACAGTAATTTATGCATAGTCTGACTTTACAGCCAAAGCAATACATAACTGTCTCAAATGGACAGAAAGAGTGAAACGTAAGTGTACAAAATAGTCAATTAAATATATAAACTGTGTAAAGAAAAAATTATTAATAAAAATTAAAGATTAATTATTAATTGATATCAATAATATATCATGCAGTAACAGTGACACTAATAATGAAAAGTGATTATACCGCAACATAAATCGCGAAAACACGTGAATAACAAAAAATACAAAATAAAAATAAAAAGCAAAATACAGTGCAAAAAAACAGCACATAGAGAAAAATATGTAGTACAACATGTATTAAAAGTGAACGGACAAAATAGGAGGGGATAATTACATAAGCACAGAGTCAAGAACACATCATATGGAGCTAATCATAACAACCACTGGATTGACTACAGCCAAGTTTAAGGACGCGGCAGTCGTCCGAAACGCGTAGGCCCCGAGGACATTACCTCCACTTTCTTACACACCCAGGACTTATACAACTGGACTTCCTTTTAACCCATGCCAATAAACTTGGAACAGAAAATCCATTTTAAACTTGACTCAGCGCTGGATCCTATCTTTCCCTTTCTTGCTAGTCCACCGTGTGCCGACACGAGGATCCGAGTGCTATCTACAAACACACTGGAGTGTGTCAGGTGAGCTGGAGGTTCCCTCCCCAGTTTCTATAACCACTGGATTCAATTTTGTAATCTCTGGGGAAGATGAGTGTTGTCCAAAAGTCCTAGTAGATAGAACAGCCTCACATACACCAAAGGGTCCCGATTTGACCGTATCTAAAATCAAAAATCCGAACACGAACAAAGACCAAAAATTAGTAACATTGTATTACAAATCACAATGAAAAATAATTAAATAAGGAAGGGAAAAATAAAGGAACAGCAGAGGAAACTCATAAGAAAGCAGCAAAACTCAGCTTCTCATTGAGGCCAAACGGGGTCATCGTACTCAGGGTAGTGATCCACCTACACTCTTTTTGAGCCAAAATAGTCCTCGCATCCCCTCATCTGGCACCACAGTGCACTCTGTCGATCCCCCAGGCCTTAAAGGTCTTAGGGTCGCACCCATGACATAATTTAAAATGCTTATGGATGGTCTTTAATAGGGTCAGATCATTGATGTCCTTCGCCGCACGTGTTCCCGAATGCGAATTCGCAATTGCCTCGATATTAATCCCACATACACTTTGGGACACCCACAGGTTGCATAATAGATAACATGAGTGGTACTGCATGATATGTAGTGCAAAATTTTGAAGGACCATCCGTCAGTCACCGACTTAAAGGTAGTTGCCCGTGTTATGTTGGCACATGCCACACAGTCACCGCACGGGTAACAACCCTGAATTGGACGAGAAGGGGTTTTGCGGTTTTGGTGCATAGTGGCTCTTGACCAGAGTGTCCTTCAAATTTTTGCTCCTCCTAGCTGTCATTTGGGAGTTTGCTGGTAAGGTGGTTGCTAGAGTGGGTTCCATCTGCAAAATGGGCCAGTGTCTTTTCAAAATGGACCTTATTAAATGCCACTGATTGTTAAATGTCGAGATGAATCTGATAGCATTCTTGCCCGTATCCTTGTTTTTAGTTCCTACAGGGTGCAATAGATGCTCACGTTCAGTGGTTTTAGCTCGTCTATATCCCTGTTTGATGCACCTACGACTATATCCTCTCTCTTGGAATCTTTCTTCTAAGTCTCTGGATTGCTTCTCAAATTTAGTTTCTGATGAGCAAATCCGCCTCATCCTGAGGAATTGACCAACTGGGACAGCCTTGACTGTGTAGTACACGTGCAGTTGAGGCATGTAACAGAGAGTTGACAACTTAAAAGCAAACCAAAGAAAAGGGACATGACCCACAAAGAAATAGTATACTAATGATATACAAGAGTACAAAAGTCTTTATCAAATATAGTACACAATCACATAATACAGGATAAAAGAGGAACCATACACGGAAGAAATTATACAGCAGGGTCAGATGGAACAGACCATGAACACACAGAGTCAACCATCCAAAAATGGCTAAAGCACTCGCTAAAATAACCCACAGGAAAGAAGGTAAACGTGGGCACAGAATAGCCAGAAACCCACATATAATCAAAATGCTGCCTAACTAATAAACAGTGATGAATAGTTAGACTGGAAGAGCCCTAACAAAACATGAAGGCACTAATGGCCAAGAGACTCAACCTAACCCTAGCTAATAATAATACATGGAAATAAGAACTAGAGGCCAGCACATACCCTGGGACATGATGGAAAGCGGTGCAAAAGTACCAAAGTGGATGGATGAGTGAACGCCTCAACGCGCGTTTCGCCCTGTAGACCGGCTTCGTCAGGAGCTACATGAAATAAAATTCTAGGGGTTTATGTAGTGGTAGAATAGGGTTTAAACTCACCTGGGACGGATGCAAATCGGCGCTCGACATGCCCGCCGGGTGACACACACATCACGTGACGCGCCACTCGTCAGATGACCTGGCGCCGCCTGATGACGGAATCGCCATGACACCGCCAGACGCTAAGTGGCACTCACGGATCTGGGTCCCACGACGCATGCGCGTACAAGCGTCTGTGCATGCATCGCAGGAAAGGCAACCAAGAATAACTCGAACAGGGATAGGGATATGAAAAACACAAAAGCGGGAACTACTACTTATAGAAGAGTACTAGGGGTAACCGGACAAATACTCTAAAGATAAAAAGATATATATATACATATACAGCAACTCATATATTACATGTATAAACTATACCGACAAAATAAATAAAGTGAAAAAGGAGACAAAAAGATAAATAGATAGAAATATAAGATATAAAGTGCACAATAATGTAAACCCAACAGAGCATGTAATAATAATACATACAAGTAATGAATAGTGATAATAGATAAAGTGTAAAATATAAAAATAGTGAATAAATATGTGCTAATAAGAATATATAAAAATATATATATAAATATGATGATGAATATGTACATTAAAGTGCGTAAAGAATGAATAAAGTGAAAAAAAGGGCAATAAACAATTACATGACCATGTAGTGTACATCAAAATTAAATAAACAAAATAGACATACAATACACAAAAGATATATAATATAATATAAAAAATGTGTTATAAATATCAAAATACATGGGACCACCGAAATAGGATATAGTAATCATACATAGTACAGTATAGCAAAAATAATAAAGAAATACAAGATATAGATATATATGTATATCTTATTCCAAAAATAAATAAAATATAATAAATAAAATAAATAAATTTGGCATAATATTATATAATATAGTTCATAAACCAAAAAATTGATATACAATAAAAATAGGTAAAGTGCACTACAATGCATTGGTTACAGATGAACAGAGTATATATATGTCAAACATATTATAAAATACAAAATATAAATAATAAATAATAAATTAATGATAAATAATAATAATAAATAAAGAATAAAAAATAAAACGTAAAAAATATATAAAGAAAATAATAATAATAATAATAATAATAATAATAATAAAAAATATAAAAAATAAAAAATATAAAAAAATATATATATATATATATATATATATATAAATGAAAAATAAATAAATAATGTATCAACATGAAAAAAAGACTTGAATTGTAGGAATCTTTTTATCTCCTCCGATCCTAGACTTGAATTGTAGTCGTAAATAATCTTCTCTAAATCAAGGGAAGACATAGGTAAGTAGACCCACTTACTAATATACACAGTGTAGAATAATAAAAAATGAATTAAAAAACAAGAAGAAAACCCTAGAAAAAATAATAAAATTCACGCATAGTAGAAATTTACAAAAAGGGCCTGAAACTAGTGGCCTCATTTAGACCAAATGGTGCCACAGTATTGAGTAACGTGATCCATTTCATTTCCTTTCTTAGTAGTGCCAACTGTACATCACCACCTCTACACCCCAGGGAAACTCTATCAATTCCACGTACCTGAAAACCCCTAGGGTTACAAGAGTGAACCTCACGAAAGTGTCGAGCGATAGGTTGCAGTTTCTCCAAGTCCAATGCATTAGAAGCGGACTTGATTTTGTTGACATGTTCCAACACCCGTACTTTCAAGGGCCTGCTGGTCATGCCAACATAAATGAGATCACAGAGGCAAGTGGCAAAGTATACCACAGCTACTGTAATGCATGTGATATTATACACAATTTTATAGTCTTTACCTCTATCTGAACTATAGAAGTCAAAAACACGTGGAATATATTTGCACGCAGAGCAATTGCCACAGTTGAATGAACCCCAAGGGGGACCCCTACTACCAAACGGATTAGGAGGGATACTGGGGATGTAATGGCTGGATGTCAAGAGATCCCTCAAGTTCTTAGATCGCCTCTATGTAATGGAGGGATAACTAGGAAGAATCCCTGCCAAATCACGATCGGTAAGAAGGACCCTCCAGTGTTTTTGTAGAATATCACGAATCTCAGTCCAAAGTGGATTGAAAGTAGTGATAAATCTCACATTTTGGTCAATGTTATTCTTTTTAGGCCTACTCACCAGGAGTCCATCGCGAGTTGAGTGTTTACCTCTAAGGTAGCCCCTTTTAATATCCCTCTGACTATAATCTCGATTTTTGAACCTCATTGTCATGTCAGATGCTTGACGCTCAAAACTACTGTCACTGGAGCAGATACGCCTTGCCCTCAAAAACTGGCCCACGGGTATAGCCTTCTTAACCTTAGGATAGTGTGCGGAGGAGGCATGAAGGAGAGAATTGGTAGAAGTTTTTTTCCAAAAAACATAGGTTGAAATAAAACCCCTATCATCCTTCATGATATAAATATCCAAAAACTCAACGCAGGTCTTGCTATATTACCACATGACTTTAATGTTAAGGTCATTGGCATTGAGAGAAGCAAGGAAAGATTCCAAAAGCGACGCAGAGCCCTGCCAGATGAAAAGAATATCGTCTATATACCTTGACCACAGGAGTACCGAATCATGACCCGGAGTCTGCTGGACAATATCCCTTTCCCACAGCCCCAGGAAAAGATTGGCATACGAGGGCGCACATGTCGCCCCCATTGCCGTGCCCTGGAGCTGTAGGAAGAGGCGGTCTTTAAATACAAAAATATTATGTGTCAAAGCATAATCAAGAAGACATAATACAAATTCAATGAGATCCGGGTCATGGTTAGTCATCCGCAAGAAGTATCTTGACGCATGTATCCCATGGTCATGGCATATAGACGTATACAGGGACTCCACGTCGCATGTAACCAAGAACATATCGTCCTCAAGATGTAAACCATTAAGCCGTTGTATCATATCTGTTGTATCCCTAGTGTAAGACGGCAATGTTTCCACACATTTCTGTAAGAAAAAATCAACAAATCTAGAGATGTTTTCGCACAGGCCACCAATCCCTGACACGATTGGACGACCAGGGGGATTAATGGCATCTTTGTGCACTTTTGGCAATAAATAGAATGTAGGTTTGATAGGAAATTCAACCGACAGACCCTCCTTAAGTTTTGAATTAATAATTTGTTCGTCCACACCCCTTTGTAAAAGGGTATCTAATTCCCTTTTAAAAAACCAGTAGGGTCTGATGGTAGCCTACGATAGCAATGTCTCATGTCTAGTTGGCGAAAAACCTCAGTTTCATACATCTATGCCGGCCATAACACTACATTACCCCCCTTATCGGCTGGTTTAATAATCACGTCCTTAAGTTTTTTAAGTTCAATAATTGCCTGTCTTTGTTTAAAACTTAAATTGCAGGATATTCTGGAATCAGAAATAGTTTCTAGATCTTTTTTCACTAATTTGAAGAAGATATCCACTGAAGGACACTGAAGGGAGGGAAATGTTGGGAACGGCGGCACAGATGCATGGAAAGTCTAGGATCAGCTTTAACCTCCTGTTCATCCAATAATGAAATGAGTGCATCAAATGCCTGTTTTTCTGCTGGAGAGCCCATAGGGACAGTATCAACCTTTCTACCAAAGTGCTTCTTAAAAAGTAATTTCCTGGAAAACAGGGACAGATCCTTAATTGTGGTAAAAAGATCAAATCTACCAGTGGGGGAAAAAGACAGACCCTTTTGCAAGACATCAATTTGGGATGGTGATAAGGTGTAGGTAGAAAGATTAATTACATTTAGAGCCTCCTGTTTCTCTTGTCCCTGTTGTACACCCCCCTGGTCTTTCTTTTGACTGCTGGTGTTCTGGGGTTGAACATAGGGTCTCCATCTCCTGCGGCCTGAGGTTTGTCTAAAAAACCGCCACATTCTTCTTCAGATACAAGAGAAGTGGAAGAAATGGAACGAGATAGAGAGCGAGCTCTATCCCTTTTTGAGTGCCAGCGGTAGATTTTGTTGGACTGGAAGTCGCTCAAATCGCGCTGGAATTTCCTAATTTTAAGATCTTGTACTTCTCTTTCCCACTTTATCAATTCGTCCTCTAGTATTTTATCAAAGCTATCAAGCTCCTCTTTATTAAGGGACTGTTGTATTTTATCCTTAAAGAGGTCAATTTCCTTTTCTAGAGAATCGAGAGATCTGCGATCTGCTCCAATGAGCAGTTCAATGAGCGTACGTGAGCATTTGGTCAGGGACTCTTCCCATTTAGTGACAAAAGAGGGATCTTCAGCATCTAAGGTTGGAAACACCTGTAGACGTAAGCCACGAGGTATGATATCTTTTTGTAAATAATTTTCTAATGCTGCCTTGTTCCACCAAACCTTGGTGCGTTTTTTAAGAAGATCACGTATTTTAAGTTTCAGGCCCTTAATATTACTACTCTCTGTAGTCACTGCTGAATTCTCTCCGAATATGGTACCCAGTCGTGTAATCCAATCTTTATCACGTTTCCTGAAATCCATATATCCTGAGGTATTTTCTGTAAACACAGCCAAACAAAATTGAACAACCTAAACAAACCTCACACCAAACCAATGGCGTATACAAGGGTCCCTCAATATAGCAGACAACCTAAAAGCGAACCAAAGAAAAGGGACATGACCCATGTCCCACAAAGAAATAGTATACTAATGATATACAAGAGTACAAAAGTCTTTATTAAATATAGTACACAATCACATAATACAGGATAAAAGAGGAACCATACACGGAAGAAATTATACAGCAGGGTCAGATGGAACAGACCATGAACACACAGAGTCAACCATCCAAAAATGGCTAAAGCACATGCTAAAATAACCCACAGGAAAGAAGGTAAACGTGGGCACAGAATAGCCAGAAACCCACATATAATCAAAATGCTGCCTAACTAATAAACAGTGATGAATAGTTAGACTGGAAGAGCCCTAACAAAACATGAAGGCACTAATGGCCAAGAGACTCAACCTAACCCTAGCTAATAATAATACATGGAAATAAGAACTAGAGGCCAGCACATACCCTGGGACATGATGGAAAGCGGTGCAAAAGTACCAAAGTGGATGGATGAGTGAACGCCTCAACGCGCGTTTCGCCCTGTAGACCGGCTTCGTCAGGAGCTACATGAAATTAAATTCTAGGGGTTTATGTAGTGGTAGAATAGGGTTTAAACTCACCTGGGACGGATGCAAATCGGCGCTCGACACGCCCGCCGGGTGACACACGCATCACGTGACGCGCCACGCGTCAGATGACCTGGCACCGCCTGATGACGGAATCGCCATGACACCGCCAGACGCTAAGTGGCACTCACGGATCTGGGTCCCACGGCGCATGCGCATACAAGCGTCTGTGCATGCATCGCAGGAAAGGCAACCAAGAATAACTCGAACAGGGATAGGGATATAAAAAACACAAAAGCGGGAACTACTACTTATAGAAGAGTACTAGGGGTAACCGGACAAATACTCTAAAGATAAAAAGATATATATATATATATATACATATACAAACTATACCGACAAAATAAATAAAGTGAAAAAGGAGACAAAAAGATAAATAGATAGAAATATAAGATATAAAGTGCACAATAATGTAAACCCAACAGAGCATGTAATAATAATACATACAAGTAATGAATAGTGATAATAGATAAAGTGTAAAATATAAAAATAGTGAATAAATATGTGCTAATAAGAATATATAAAAATATATATATAGATAAATATGATGATGAATATGTACATTAAAGTGCGTAAAGAATGAATAAAGTGAAAAAAAGGGCAATAAACAATTACATGACCATGTAGTGTACATCAAAATTAAATAAACAAAATAGACATACAATACACAAAAGATATATAATATAATATAAAAAATGTGTTATAAATATCAAAATACATGGGACCACCGAAATAGGATATAGTAATCATACATAGTACAGTATAGCAAAAATAATAAAGAAATACAAGATATAGATATATATGTATATCTTATTCCAAAAATAAATAAAATATAATAAATAAAATAAATAAATTTGGCATAATATTATATAATATAGTTCATAAACCCAAAAATTGATATACAATAAAAATAACAGAGAGTTTACTGACGTCTCTTTCCTAAAGACGTCAGTTTGTAATGCTCTCTGCCCATCAACCTCAATAGACACATCAAGGAAATCGATCTTATGTTTATCAAAGGTATAAGTGAGTTTAATATTGAGATCATTGACATTAAGCTGCTGCATAAAACATAACAGCTGTGCTTCAGTCCCTTGCCAAATGATCAAGAGATTGTCTGTATAGCGTAACCAGTACTGTACACCATCGACAGCGTGGGCGCCGCCACCATGCAGAACCTGCCTCTCCCAGGAACCGAGAAACAGGTTCGCATATGACGGCGCGCACATCGCACCCATGGCAGTGCCTTGCCTCTGTAGATAGAAATTCTAATATTGCATAATACTCCTGATGATCCCTCGCTTGTGTAGCGAATGGGAGAAACGCGTAGCGTTTACTTCATAATTGTGAAAAATAGCACCACACTATGTACAGTGAAGTAAATGAGTGAAAGTATCCAGCAAGAATCAGCTCGGGTGGTAGGGCTTGGATGGGAGCCAGGTCTCCCCTTAGTCTCATTTACTTTCACTTACTGTGGCTCATAATTAGCAGTCAGCACTAATGGTGCTAGAATATAATTCAATTACTTGATATAGTTATTTATGCAGTAGAATTCAATACATTGGGGTCCTGGTTGACCAATATTGCTGCATTTATTATCGCTTAGTTGCAAATACACCAGGACATTAGGTGCTCCAGTGTCAGACATTGCACTAAGCTATAAAACAAGTAACATCTATCACATTGTACTTAAATGCCACTATATTTTAAATGTACACATTAAAAGTTATGTCTTAATTTACTTATATTTATTCCACTTCCTTTCAGTGAATTATTTTTCTGGGTTTGAGCTTCATTTTTATGCCTTTCACCATGCGGTAAAAACGACAACTTAACTTTATTCTGCTGGTCAATACGATTACGATGATACCAAATTTATGTAGTTTTTATTATGTACTTTTACTAAGAAAAAACTATGTTAAAAAATATTTGTTTTGTGTCGCCACATTATGAAAGCCATAACTTTTTAATTTTGTTCATTGAGTATTGTAAGGGCTTACTTTTTGCGGGACGAGCTATAGTTTTTATTCGTACAATTTTTTGGTATATATAACTTTTCATAAAAAATTTTTAGCGCTAAGGTGACCAAAACACAGTGATTCTGGCATTTGATTTTTTTTTAAACAGCGTTATATTGTGACAATTCAGACTTTTACGGACACGACCATAGCAATTTTGTTTATTTTTGAAAAATGTTTACATTACTATAGAGGAAAAATGGGAAAAGCGTTTTTTTTTGTTGTTTTTTTAACTTTTTTAACTGTACACTAATGAAAACGTTATTTAACTATTTTCAACACTTTTTATTAGCCCCCTAGGGGATTTGAACCAGTGATTGTTAGATTGCTGGTTCAGTACACTGCAATACATCAGTGCGATGTCATTATTACATGCGCCTGTTAAGCCCTGCCAAAGGCGGTGGTTTATTATTGCTTTCCTTGTATTCACAGTTTTTAGTAAGCTGCTAAGCTCCCCCTGATGGTTGCAGGCAGACAGAATAGTATAATTTAACTTTACACCTATGATTGGGATTTATTGCTCTGTATCAGAACCAAAAACAAGCTCAAATTGCTATAAAGAGGTATTATGAAATTCATCAGTACAGAATTTTAAACCTATTTAGATTTTGGCCTAGTTTTGGCCTTAAGGCTCAGAGCCCATTTTTCAAATCTGACATATTTCACTTTATGTGGTAATAATGTTGGAATGCTTAAACCTACCCAAGCGATTCTGAGATCGTTTTCTCGTGACACATTGGGCTTCATGTTCGTGGTAAAATTTGGTCGATATATTCAGTGTTTATTTGTGAAAAATTGCAAAATTTTGAGAAAATGTTGAAAAAAATGGCATTTTTCAGAATTTAAATGCATCTGCTTGTAAAACAGATGGTTATACCACCCAAAATAGTTACTAGTTCACATTTCCCATATGTCTACTTTAGATTGGCATTGTTTTTTGAACATTCTTTTATTTTTCTTGGACGTTACAAGGCTTAGAACATAAACAGCAATTTCTCATATTTAAAAGAAAATTTCAAAAGCCTTTTTTTTAAGGTACCTCTTGAGTTATGAAGTGGCTTTGAGGGGCCTATGTATTAGAAACCCTGATAAAACACCCCATTTTAAAAACTAGACCCCTCAAAGTATTCAAAACAGCATTTAGAAAGTTTTTTAACCCTTCAGGCATTTCAAAGGAATTAAAGCAAAGTGGAGGTGAAATTTGCAAATTTCATTTTTCTTGCTGAATTTCAATTTTATAAAAAAAATAATTCTGTTACACAGAAGGTTTTACCAGAGAAACACTACTAAATATGTATTGTCCAGATTCTGCAGTTTTTAGAAATGTCCCACATGTGGCTCTGCTGCGCTCGTGGAATAAAACACAAGCCCTAGAAGCAAAGAAGCACCTAGTGCATTTTGAGTCCTCTTTTTTATTAGAATATATTTTAGGCATCATGCCAGGTTTGAAGAGGTGTTGAGGTGCCAAAACAGGAGGAATCCCCCAATAGTGACCCCATTTTGGAAACTACACCCCTCAAGGAATTAATTTATGGTTGTTATTACCATTTTGACCGCACAGTTTTTTCACAGCATGTATTTGAATTGGGCTGTGAAATGAAAAAAATGTCATTTTTTCCAATAAAATGTCATTTGTGATCAAAATTTCTTAAATTCACAGGGAACAAAATACCCCATTTTGTTGCCCAATTTGTCCTTAGTGTGGTAATACCCCATATGTGGTGATAAACTGCCGTTTGGGCCCATGGGAGGCCTCAGAAGGGAAGGAGCGCTGTGTGTTCTTTGGAGTACAGATTTTACTGGTTTGGTTTTCGGGTGCCATGTCACATTTGCAGAGCCCCAGAGGTATCAAAGCAATAGAAACCCACCAGAAGTGACCCCATTTTGGAAACTACACCCCTCAAGGAATTTATTTATGGGTAATGTGACCATTTAGACCCCATAGTTTATTCACAGAACTTATTTGAATTGGGCTGGGAATTAAAAAAAATATATATTTTTTCCAATAATATGTCATTTTAGCTCAAAAATTCTTATTTTCTCAAGAAATAAAATACTCCATTTTGTTGCCCAATTTGTCCTGAGTGCGGAAATACCCCATTTGTGTTGATAAACTGCCGTTTGGGCCCATGGGAGGGCTCAGAAGGAAAGGAGCGCTATTTGTTTTTTGGAGTCCAGATTTTGCTGGATTGGTTTTCGGGTGCCATGTCGCATTTGCAGAGCGCCAGAGGTATCAAACCAATAGAAACCAACCACAAATGACCCCATTTTGGAAACTACACCCCTCAAGGAATTCATTTATGGGTGTTGTCACCATTTTGACCCCATAGGTTTTTCACAGAACTTATTTGAATTGGGCTGGGAATGAAAACAAAATTATTTTTTTCAAATAATATGTCGTTTTGGCTGAAAATTTCTTATTTTCACAAGAAACAAAATACCCCATTCTGTTGCGCAATTTGTTCTGAGTGCCGTAATACCACATTTGTGGTGATAAACTGCCGTTTGGGCCCATGGGAGGGCTCAGAAGGAAAGGACCACTATTCGGCCTACTGGGGATTTTCTAGTGCGAAGTCATGTATGCAGAAGCACCTGAGGTACCTGTACAGTTGAAACCCGCAAGAAGTGACCCCGTTTTAATAACTACACCCTTAAGGCATTCATCTAGAGGTGTAGTGAGCATTTTTACCGGAGACCTACACCCCATAAACTGTAATGTGGGTTCTCCCGGGTATGGCAATACCCTACATGTGGCTGTTATCAGCTGCCTGGGCACACAGCAGGGCCCAGAGGGGAAATACGAGGGGGGATAAGCTGTGCCGAGTGCATCAGAGTGAGTAAAATTGGGGTAAATTATAAACCAAGGGATGTATGATAAATTTTAAAACACTCTTTCATACAGAGCTCTGGTTATTCGGGACACGTGTCACATTCATATATTGTGTCATCCCTTTTAGCAGACTTTGCACCTCTTTTGACTTTTTCCCTTCTTGCCAGTTTGGGGAACTTCTCCTGGAAAGTGTTGCCCTGGTACGATGCGTGTGGCCCCCGCTTCCAGAAGTACTGGGTGCCCCCCCTTCTTGGTCCCTAAAGATTAGGTTCTTGATAATCACCTCTTGAAATTCCAGGAAAGTTCCCGTCTGGCCTGCACATCGACGTAGCACGTACGCATTGTACAAAGCCATCTGTATGATGTGCCCGGCCAGCTTCTTATACCACACCGCATGGCGCTGTAGGGCTTCAGGATTTGATCTGACAAGTCCATCCCTCCCATGTACCTATTGTAGTCCAGGATGCAGTCTGGTTTGGGGGTGGCCTTTCCTTCAATATCCTAAACCTGTAGGTATACCCTGATGCACTCTCGCACAGCTTATACATCTTCAAGCCATACCTTGCCCTTTTACCCGGCAGGTACTCGCGGAATTGAACCCTCCCTTTAAAATGTACCAGGGACTCATCAATAGAAATACACTTCTCGGGGGTGTATGCTTGGGAAAACCGGGCACTGAAACGGTCTAATAGGGGTCTCCGTTTATACAAACGGTCAAAACTGGGGTCATCTCGGGGTGGGCACGGCTCACTATCAGTATAATGTAAGAAGCGAAGTATTGCCTCATTTATTTATTTTTTTAGGTTACAGTTCAGTTCTGAAGTTGCTTTGAGGGGCCCATATATTAGAAACCCCTATCAAACACCCCATTTTAGAAACTAGACCCCTCAAAGTATTCACAACAGCATTTAGAAAGTTTATTAACCCTTTAGGTGTTTCACAGAAATTTAGAGCAAAGTAGAGGTGAAATTTACTTATTTTTTTTTGTCAGAAAATCCTCTTTATACCATTTTTTTTATAACACAAAAGGAATTATCAGAGAACCACAACTTAATACGTATTGCCCAGATTCTGCAGTTTAGAGAAATATCCCACATGTGGCCCTCGGGCGGTAATGGACTGAAGCACCAGCCTCCGAAGCAAAGGCGCCCCTAGTGGATTTTGAGGCCTCTTTTTTATTAGGCACCATGTCCGGTTTGAAGAGGTCTTGTGGTGCCAAAACATTGGAAACCCCCCAAAAGTCACCCCAATTTGGAAACTAGACCCCTTGAGGAATTCATTGCAATTTTCATGGGGTGCATGCGGCTTTTTGATCAGTTTTCATTCTATTTTTAGGTGGCGCGGTGACTGAAAAACAGCAATTCCACTATTGTTTTTTTATTCTATTTTTTTTACAGCGTTCACCGTGCGCTATAAATGACATATTCACTTTATTCTGCAGGGTGATACGATTACGGCGATACCAGATGTTTATAGTTTTTTTTTATGTCTTATGGCGTTTGCACAATAAAATACGTATTGTAAAAAATCATTCACTTTTTGTGTTACCTTATTCTAAGCGCCAGAACTTTTTATTTTTCAATCAATAAAGCCGTGCGAGGACTTATTTTTTGTGTAACGAACTGTAAGTTTCGATCAGGACCATTTTTCGGTACATGCGACTTTTTGATCTCTTTTTATTCCATTTTTTGGGAGGTGAAGTGACCAAACAATTGTGATTGTGGTACGGTTTATTATTATTTTCTTTTACGGCGTTCACCGTGTGGGATAAATAACGAAATAATTTTGTAGTTCAGGCCGTTACGGACGCGGCGATGCCAATTATGTATAGTTTATTTGTTTGTTTATATATTTTTATTAATAATAAATGACTGATAAGGTAAAAAGGGGTATATTTACTTTTAATACTTTTAAAACTTTTATTTTCTTATTTTTACACATCTTTTTTTTTACTTTTTTTTTAACTTTATTACTTTGTACCATCTAGGGGACTTGAGGGCAGGAGGCCCTGATCGCTATTCTAATACACTGCACTACATGCATAGTGCAGTGTATTAGAACAGTCAGCTACTCACTGACAGCAAGCATAGTGGGTCCTGACGTTGTCAGGACCCACTAGGCTTCCGTCGATGGCATAGCCGGACGCCATTGTTTGGTGTCCGGTTGCCATAGTCACCATCGCCGGCCGCTATCGTGTAGCAGGCCGGCGATGGCAGCTTAACCCCTAAAAAGCAGCGATCTCTATAGAACGCGGCTTTTAAGGGGTTAATCAGCGGGGACACAGCGATCGGTCCCCGCTGTAGGAGCTGTGACCGCTGCTGTACGAGACAGCAGCTGTCACAGCTCCTGTATGTGTCGGGAGGACGGCCGAAACGGCCGTTACTCCCGAGAAGTACTATTAGGTCATGGAGCGCGAACGATACAGCTGCCATGACCTAATAGTACGTCCAGGAGCGGGAAGGGGTTAAAGTTGAAATGTTCACATTTACTGTTTTTTATTTGCTTTATTTCTGATGTACCTTGTCTGCAACATGCTAAAGATATCACATTTCCAGATTGCAGTCCGGCTACAGAAGAAATAGGACCAGTACTTCACGTCTGAAAAATAACATGCAATAACGGAACAGAAAAGGCTGCATATAGAGTGCTCATAACAAAAAGTAGTCAGAAGGTATTAGTCATCCTGAGTTTGCAAAGTGTAGTAAGAATTATGCCAAAGGCCCCAGACCTTGATGAATTTAGCAGGGCACCCCCATGATAATACACAACTTTCTCATACGGTACAATAGTGTTTACTAAATTTATCCAAATAGAAAGAGAAGTTTGTCTATTAGCTATCCAATGCATTGCTATGGATTTGCATCCAAAAAAAGACTCGTAAAAAAATACAAGTGTGGTGTGTTCAATGTTCCTCATCTAGTAAACCAAATAAGGAAATATTAAGATCTAATGCAAGTGAGACAGGAAGCATGGAATCTAGGAGACGAAAAACATCAGACCAAATGGTAGTACTATACGGGCAATTCCAAATTAGATACCAGGATTCAGCTACAGGGATGTAACATCTATAACTAGTGGAAGCAGGTGAGAGAGACCAAGCCAATTTTCTCTGTTCTTATCAGTGGGGTCAGCTACAAACTGGATTTCAGCTTCCGATACTGGGATTCCAATAACATCTCATTCCGGGCAGTAGATTTATTAACATAGAAGATAGAGGATATCAAGCAGCGCCTAAGGTATGCTTTGAAAGAGTCCCATCTAAGGGTATGAAATATACTAGACTCGTTAACCTGAAGGAAAACATCAATTTGGTCAGGGATGCGGTCATTAGAACCAATTAATGTGAGCCAAAAGGGGTGAACTTTCCAGGTTGGTAATATTCAGTGTCTCAGCTGATTCTGGGCTAAGTACAACAGGATTATGATCTGAGACACCACACATACCATGGGTTATCGAATTCACACATAAAGAAACATTAGAGGAGCCAAAGACATAATCAATTCTAGACAATGAATGACTTTCCGTAGAGTGACAAGTATATTCAAGGGCAATATGTTGGTGCAGTTGAAAAAGCTAGATCAAACTCACGCTATCAATCATCTAGTGTAAAGGGGATATTGCCTGGCCGGCCAAGTTAGGATTAGGTTGGAATCTGACTAATACCGTATTTATAACCAGGTTGAAATCTCTCATACAAATAATATATACACTATCGTTCAAAAGTTTAGGGTCACTTAGAAATTTCCTTATTTTTGAAAGAAAAGCTCAGTTTTTTTCAATCAAGATAACATTAAATTAATCAGAAATACACTCTATACATTGTTAATGTGCTAAATGACTATTCTAGCTGCAAACGTCTGGTTTTTAATGCAATATCTACATAGGTGTATAGAGGCCCATTTCCAGCAACCATCACTCCAGTGTTCTAATGGCACATTGTGTTTGCTAACTGTGTTAGAAGGCTAATGGATGATTAGAAAACGCTTGAAAACCCTTGTGCAATTATGTTAGCACCGCTATAAACAGTTTTGCTGTTTAGAGGAGCTATAAAACTGACCTTCCTTTGAGCTAGTTGAGAATCTGGAGCATTACATTTGTGGGTTCGATTAAACTCTCAAAATGGCTAGTAAAAGAGAGCTTTCATGTGAAACTCGACAGTCTATTCTTGTTCTTAGAAATGAAGGCTATTCCATGCGAGAAATTGCCAAGAAACTGAAGATGTCCTACAACAGTGTGTACTACTCCCTTCAGAGGACAGCACAAACAGGCTCCAACCAGAGTAGAAAGAGAAGTGGGAGTCCCCACTGCACAACTGAGCAACAAGACAAGTACATTAGAGTCTCTAGTTTGAGAAATAGACGCCTCACAGGTCCTCAACTGGCAGCTTCATTAAATAGTACCCGCAAAATGCCAGTGTCAACGTCTACAGTGAAGAGGCGACTCCGGGATGCTGGCATTCAGGGCAGAGTGGCAAAAAAAAAGCTATATCTGAGACTGGCTAATAAAAGGAAAAGATTAATATGGGCAAAAGCACACAGACATTGGACAGAGGAAGATTTGCAAAAAAAGTGCTATGGACAGTCGAATCGACGTTTGAGGTGTTTGGATCACACAGAAGAACATTTGTGAGACGCAGAACAACTGAAAAGATGCTGGAAGAGTGCCTGACGCCATCTGTCAAGCATGGCGGAGGTAATGTGATGGTCTGGGGTTGCTTTGGTGCTGGTAAAGTGGGAGATTTGTACAAGGTAAAAGGGATTTTGAATAAGGAAGGCTATCACTCCATATTGCAACGCCATGCCATACCCTGTGGACAGCGCTTGATTGGAGCCAATTTCATCCTACAACAGGACAATGACCCAAAACACACCTTCAAATTATGCAAGAACTATTTAGGGAAGAAGCAGGCAGGTGGTATTCTATCTGTAATGGAGTGGCCAGCACAGTCACCAGATCTCAACCCCATAGAGCTGTTGACTGGTCAAGTTCACATCCCGTCACTCTTTCAAGATTACGAGCACGACATGATTAAAACATCTTAAATCATAAGTATAATTTTACAGACAAGACATACACGAATACAAATGATTTACCTGATTGGATGGTGTCAATTTTTTGTCTTCCCTTTCACCTATTGATGCTGTTGCACATGAATTCAATATGCGTTCCAGAGGGCTATTCCGGCTGGACCGCAATCAATTCCACATGAATGACCGGATATAAATTCCAGCAATGCAAGTCAGAGTACTGCAACAAGCCATGATTAAGGACGCAGTCTGCGTCTGAAACGTGTAGGCACCGCCTATATCTTCAACTACCTATTGTACTCTGGAAACACTCTTTGTAAATTTTAAATCATTTCTCTGGAATAAAACTTGGAAGAAGTTTCCTATTTTAACAGATACATCAGTTTCAGCGCTGGATCCATCCTTTACTTCCCTTTCTATTCTATTCATGTACCGACACGAGGACCTGAGCGTTATCAGCAATGTGAATC